>NW_007193883.1:0-753 GCF_000164805.1 Carlito syrichta
AACTATCAAGAAGACCAGTAATTTCCTGGGGCTCTGTAATGACAGATTGAGTGTATCCAGGGATCATTAGCTCTGACAAATATAGGGACATAGTAGCCCAGATTGCTTATTAAACCTTATCAAGAGGCCGTGTAGATTCTGACGAATGAGAACTACTTGAACCGGATTTCCATTTCTTTCTCAGCAAGATTCCCTGATTTTCACTCGTGATGTGGATCCCAAAACTCTGTATATAAATAGGCATTTGCCCAGAAATTTCCTAGGGACATGGAATCCATGTATCCTGATTTCTCTTATAAGTACATAATAAATATATGGCAACTTCAAAACACCAGACCTGTATCTGAATAGGAGGACAAACGGAAGTTTTAGGATTACAAGGTACATCTTAATGTGAGAGTTACATTCAAATATGGCGATAAGGTTCTTTGGGTCCTGAATTCTGCCCTTTGTTGTCCCAAGGAACCCAACAGACTTATAGGTCCACATTCTTGGTTACAACTATCAAGATGATCAGAAGGTTGCTGAGAATCTATAATGACAAATTTTCATATCCAAGAGGCCTGTATCCCTAAAGAATGTGGGGAATTAGATGTCCAGATTCCAGATTAGTCATTATAATGTGGCCATGTAAAATTCTTGGATTGACGACACCCATAGCTCAGATTTTTTTTTCTCAGTAAGACTACCAGAGGTTACCTGGTGACGTGGACGTACAAACTCGTATATACCAATACTCATATGCCCAAAAGG
>NW_007193884.1:0-681 GCF_000164805.1 Carlito syrichta
TATAAGTACATAATAAATATATGGCAACTTCAAAACACCAGACCTGTATCTGAATAGGAGGACAAACGGAAGTTTTAGGATTACAAGGTACATCTTAATGTGAGAGTTACATTCAAATATGGTGATAAGGTTCTTTGGGTCCTGAATTCTGCCCTTTGTTGTCCCAAGGAACCCAACAGACTTGTAGGTCCACATTCTTGGTTACAACTATCAAGATGACCAGAAGGTTGCTGAGAATCTGTAATGACAAATTTTCATATCCAAGAGGCCTGTATCCCTAAAGAATGTGGGGAATTAGATGCCCAGATTCCAGATTAGTCTTTATAATGTGGCCATGTAAAATTCTTGGATTGGCAACACCCATAGCTCAGATTTTTTTTTCTCAGTAAGACTCCCAGACGTTACCTGGTGACGTGGACGTACAAACTCGTATATACCAATACTCATATGCCCAAAAGGTCAGAAGGGCCCCAAAATCCAAGATTGCTGCATCCCCTTTAAGAATACATTCGAAATATGTGGGAACTCCTAATCCCAAGTTACGAATATCAATCTAAAATTCCAACAGTAGTTTCTGGATTAGGAGGTAAACCTGAAGCCAGAAATTACACTGTAAATGGCGAGAAGATTTCTTGGTTTGTGGAATCTGGCCTTACATCCTCCTGCAAAATGAATTAGAAG
>NW_007193885.1:0-705 GCF_000164805.1 Carlito syrichta
AATAGGAGGACAAACGGAAGTTTAGGATTACAAGGTACATCTTAATGTGAGAGTTACATTCAAATATGGCGATAAGGTTCCTTGGGTCTTAAATTCTGCCCTTTGTTGTCCCAAGGAACCCAACAGACTTGTAGGTCCACATTCTTGGTTACAACTATCAAGATGATCAGAAGGTTGCTGAGAATCTATAATGACAAATTTTCATATCCAAGAGGCCTGTATCCCTAAAGAATGTGGGGAATTAGATACCCAGATTCCAGATTAGTCATTATAATGTGGCCATGTAAAATTCTTGGATTGGCGACACCCATAGCTCAGATTTTTTTTTCTCAGTAAGACTCCCAGAGGTTACCTGGTGACGTGGACGTACAAACTCGTATATACCAATACTCATATGCCCAAAAGGTCAGAAGGGCCGTGAAATCCAAGATTGCTGTATCCCCTTTAAGAATACATTCGAAATATGTGGGAACTCCTAATCCCAAGTTACAAATATCAATCTAAAATTCCAGCAGTAGTTTCTGGATTAGGAGGTAAACCTGAAGCCAGAAATTACACTGTAAATGGCTAGAAGATTTCTTGGTTTGCGGAATCTGGCCTTACATCCTCCTGCAAAATGAATTAGAATTTAATGGAATGGAATAGAATCGAATGGAGAGGAATGGGTTGGAATGGAGAGGAATAAAACTGAATGGATAGGAATTA
>NW_007193886.1:0-4268 GCF_000164805.1 Carlito syrichta
TGGATGGAACTCCTCTGTGATGGGTGCTCCAGTGAATTGCCCTTTTCTGGAATTTTTGCCTCAGTGACCACCCCTTTTCTCTAATGGGTGCCTCAGTTTCTGGCTCTCCTCTGTGATAGTTCCCCATTAATTTGTCTTTCTCTGTAATGGGTGTCACAATGACTCGCCCTCCTCTATGAAGAGTGTGCAAGTGTCTGGCTTTTTTCTGCAATGTTTGCCACAGTGATGGCCTCACCTCTGCCATGGGTAATTCAGTAACTAGCGTTCTGTTGTGATATTTACCCCAGTGACTGGCTGTCCTCTACAATGTGTGCCCTATGACTGGGACTCCTCTGTGATGGATGCCTAAGTGACTAGTCCTTTTCTGGGATTGATAGCCTAGTAATTGACCCTCCTTTGTGATTGGTGTCCCAGTGACTAATTCTACTTCCTAATGAATGTCTTACTGATTAAGCCTCATTTATTATGGTCGCTTTTGTTACTGGCTATTCTCTATGACGCATGTCACAGTGACTGTCCCTCCACTGTGATGGATGCTTCTGTGACTGGTCTTATGTGATCAGTGTTCCAGTAACTGGAACTCATCCTAGTGTGCCCAGTGACTGGTCTTCTGGGATGGGATCCTCAGTGCCTGGTCCTGCTCTGTGATAGGTACTCAGTGACTGACTTTTCACTGTGATGGCTGTCCCATTGACTCACTTTCCTCTGGGATGGGTACCTAAGAGACTAGGCTTCTTCTGTAATGAAAGTCTCAGTTATTGGCATGCTTCTATAATGAGTACCCTATGACTTGCTCTCGTCTATGTTGGGTGACACAGTGTCTAAAACTCCTCTGTGATTGGTGGCCCAGACTGTACCCTTTTTTGATGGTGTCACTGTGATTTGTCCTCCTCTGTGATGGGTGACACAGTGACTAGCTCCTCTGTGTTATGGTGCCCCAGTTTCTCTCTGTCCTCTGTGTTGTTTCTCCCAGTGACAGTTTTTTTTTTCTGATGGGTGCACCAGCAACATCCTTATTCTCTGATTGATGCTCCAGTGACTGACTCATCTCTTTAATAGTTGCCCCATAATTGGCACTTCTCTGTGATGGATACTGTGGTGATTGGCCCTTCTCTGTTATCAGTGCTCCAATGACTGGACCTGCTTTGTGCTCAATGCCCCAGTGACTAACCCTTCTCCATAATGAGCGTCTTTCTGGCTATCCTCTTCTCTCATGGGTGCTCCAGTGACTGGCTATCCTCTATGATGAATTTCACAATAATTTTTCCTTCTCTGTAATGTATGCCTCAGGTACTGGCCTCCCTATGTGATTAGTGTCCATGAACTGTACCAGTGACTAGTCCTCCACTGTGATGGACCTCCTCCCAAATGGGTGCAACAGTGATTTGCCCTCCTCTATGATGCATGACCTTGTGAAAGGGCCTCCTCCATAATGGGTGCTCCAATGACTGGGCTTCCGCTTTGGTTGATTCCCCTGACTGAACTTCCCACATAAAGGGTGTCCCACTTACTAGCCCTCCTCTATGAATAATATGCCCTTAACTGAGTTTCTTACATGATTGATGCCCCAGTGACTAAACCACTTATGTGATAATTTTCCACTAAATGGGTCCCATTCAATAACAATTGCCCCAGTGATAGCCCTCCTTTGTAATGAGTGTCCCTCCATTTTAATGAGTGTCCCTGTGACTGGTCTTCCTCTGTGACTGGTCCTCTATTGTAATGGGAGTCTTAGTGACTAACCCTTTTCCATGACTGACTGGTGCCCCAGTGACAGGGCCTTTGTGATTTGTGCCACAGTGACAAACCCTCTTCTGAAATGGACCTTTCAGTAATAAGCTCCCCTCTGTAATGGATGGCTCAGTGAAGTTTTAACTCTGTGTTTGGTGCCTCATTGACTAGCCATCTCTGTGATGACTGACTCTACTTTGTGATGGGTTCTTCAGTGACTGGACCTCATCTGTGATGGATACCCCAGTTACTGGTCTTCTCTGTGATCCATGCACCAGAGACTGACTCTCCAATTTTATTGATGTCCCAGTGACTGGCTTTACAATGAAATCATTGTCACAGTGACTCACTGTGATGGGTGCCCCCATGATTAGCCTACTTCGGTGGGACCCCAGTGGTAGTCCCTCTTCCATAATGGCTGCACCAGTGACAACCATTCCTTTGTGATGTGACTCTCAGTGATCGGGCCTCCTCTATAATGAGCCTCCTCTAAAATGTGTAATGGGTGTCCCAGTGAATAACCATCCTAAAAATGGGTACCCCAGTGACTCACCCTCCTCTGTGATGGCTGCCCTTATGACTTGTCCTACTCTGTGATGGATGCCTCAGTGACTGTCTCTCCTTTGTGTTTGATGCCTTTTTGACTGGTCCTTACCTGTAGTCAGGGTCACATTGAATGGCCCTCATCTGTGATAGGTACCCTAAAGAATGGCCTCCTTTTTGAGATGTGACAAAGACAATGACCTTCCATTATGATGGGTGCCCCAGTGACTAGGCTTCTTCTGTGATCAGTGCTCCAGTGACTAGATCTCTTCAGTACTGTGCCCCAGTGAATGGGCCTCCATTGTGATGGGTGCCTCAGTGACTGGCACTTCATTTTTTTATCACTGCCACAGTGACTGACCCTCTTTCTCATGGTTGCCCCAGTGACTTGGCCTCCTCTCTGAGGTTTACCATAGTGACTAGACTTCCTGTGTGATGGGTGCCCTACTGAATGAACCTCCTCCTAATGGGTGCCACAATGATTGGCTCTCCTCTGTGATGGGTGCTTCTGTGGCTAGTCCTCTTCTGTGGTCGGTTCCTCAGTGACTTTACCTCTTCTGAGAATGGTGCCCCAATGAATGTCTCTTGACTGTGACAGGTATTCTAGTGACATCTCTCCTCTATGATAGCTGCCCAGTGACTAATCCTATTCCACAATAGTTGATCCAGCTACTAGTCCTCTTCTGAAATGGGTGCACCAGAGACAGTCTTCCTCTGAAATGCATGGACCAGTGACAGTCTCCCCCCATGAGTCATCTGCCAGTGACAAACCCTTTATCAAAATTACTGCCCCAGTGAATTTCTCTGTGAAGATTGTCTCATTCAATGACAGTCTTCCATAATAGGCATTCCAGTAACTGGTCCTCCTCTGTTATGGATGCCACAGTGGAGAGTCCTTTCTTGTGTTGTGTTTACCGTGAAAAGCTTTCTCTCTGAAGGTTGCTCTGTGACTGGCCTGCCTCTGTGCTTTCCTCTGTGATGGATGTCCTAGTGATTGGTTCTACTCTCTTGGTGATGCCCCTGTGACAGGCCCTTTTCTGTGATAACTTTCCCAGTGACTGACCCTCCTCTGTGATGGGTGCTTCAATGGTTCTGCCTTCATTCATTGACCCTCCTCTATGATTGGTGCTCCAGTGACAGAACCTCCTTGGCAGTTGAAGCTCCAGTGACTGTCTTCATCTGTGATAGATAACCCTGTGACTGGGTTGATAGGTGTCCCAGAAGCTGGCCTTACACTATGAGGGTTGCCCTGGAGACTAGACTTCCTCTGTAATCAGCGCCCCAATTATTAGTCCTCCTCTGTCATGGGGGCCCCAGCGACTGACCTTGATTCTCTGGGTGCCCCAGTGACTGACCTTCTTTTGTGATCAGTGCCACAGTGATTGATTCTCTTTTGAATGGGTTTCCCAGTGACTGGGTCTCCTCTGTGATGTGTGCCCTGGTCCCTAGCCCTCCTCTGTGATGGGTGCCTCTGTGACCACCTCTCCTCTGTGATAAATGCCTTAGTGGCTGTGTCTCTTCTGTGTTGGGTGCTCCAGACACAGGCACTTCTCTGTTATGGGTGTGGCAGTAATTGACTTTCCCCTGTGTTAGTTGCCTCAGTGGCTGGACCTCCTCCATAATAGGTGCCCCAGTGACCAGCCCTTTTCTTTGTTGGGTGCCCCACTGACTGGTGCTCCAGTGGAAGGATATCCTTTATAATTGATGCCCCAGTGACTGTCTGAATCCTCCTCTGTGCTGGGAGCCCCAGATAATGGTTCTCCTCTGTGATAGTGTATCATTGACTGACTCTTATCTGTGATAGTTGCCTCAGTGGCTTTGTCTCCCCCATAAATTGTGCCACGGAGACTGATTCTCTTCTGTGATGGGTGCCCTATTGAATGATACCCCTTTTTGTGGGTTTGCCAATGATAAGTCCTACCCTGTGATTGGTGCCACAGTGACTATGCCTCCTCATTAGTGGGTACACCAGTGACTGGTACACCCAAATTTGG
>NW_007193887.1:0-869 GCF_000164805.1 Carlito syrichta
GTGATTGGCCCTTCTCTGTTATCAGTGCTCCAGTGACTGAACCGCCTTTGTGCTCAATGCCCCAGTGACTGGCCCTTCTCCATAATGAGCGTCTTTCTGGCTATCCTCTTCTCTCATGGGTGCTCCAGTGACTGGCTATCCTCTATGATGAACTTCACAATAACTCTTCCTTCTCTGTAATGTATGCCTCAGGTACTGGCCTCCCTATGTGATTAGTGTCCATCAACTGTACCAGTGACTAGTCCTCCACTGTGATGGACCTCCTTCCAAATGTGTGCAACAGTGATTTGCCCTCCTCTATGATGCATGACCTTGTGAAAGGCCCTCCTCCATAATGGGTGCTCCAATGACTGGGCTTCGGCTTTGGTTGATTCCTCTGTGACTGAACTTCCCACATAAAAGGTGTCCCACTTACTAGCCCTCCTCTATGAATAATATGCCCCTAACTGAGTTTCTTACATGATTGATGCCCCAGTGACTAAATCACTTATGTGATAATTTTCCACTTAATGGGTCCCATTCAATAACAATTGCCCCAGTGACTAGCCCTCCTTTGTAATGAGTGTCCCTCCATTTTAATGAGTGTCCCTGTGACTGGTCTTCCTCTGTGACTGGTCCTCTATTGTAATGGGAGTCTTAGTGACTGACCCTTTTCCATGACTGACTGGAGTCCCGGTGACAGGGCCTTTGTGATATGTGCCACAGTGACAAACCCTCTTCTGAAATGGTCCTTTCAGTAACAACCTCTCCTCTGTAATGGATGACTCAGTGAGGTTTTAACTCTGTGTTTGGTGCCTCATTGACTAGCCGTCTCTGTGACCGACTGACTCTACTTTGTGATGGGTTCTTCAGTGACTGGACCTCATCTG
>NW_007193888.1:0-335 GCF_000164805.1 Carlito syrichta
TCCTCAAGTAGTTTCCTGTCTCGGAATGTCTATAATGATAAATAGAATGCTTGCTTTTAAGTCACAAAAATGTTACCATTTTGTCAGTAAAAATATCCTGTCAGTCACCCTCACTTTCACATGAAGACCCTGTGACTCTAAAGGGCTCACCGTGAACTGGCCCAGAGCAGGCTCCATTTCTCAGCCAACGCTAGCTGATGCCGTCTTGGCTAAGGGCAGTCTCAGCTGAGAGAGGCAGCAGCCAGCAGAGGCCCAGGGATTTCTGCTCTCACTCTAGCTGGGGAGACACAGGCAGGTCAGCTGTGAAAGAGCAGAGGAGAAAGGCGCCAGGGTCA
>NW_007193889.1:0-491 GCF_000164805.1 Carlito syrichta
CTGTACATTTGTCTTGTCAACTTCTCGTTTGTTCAAGGTGAGGCAGAAAGGCACACCACCACTTTCTGACAGTGTTCTTCTTTTGTAAAGGGGGCATGATTAAGAAGACCCACATCAATGGAGACATTGTCCACTACATCATACTAAACTCCAAAATAAGATCACCAGGTGACTTCTCTTTGACCCCTGTTCCCTAATATGTAGTTATAATATAGTCAAGAAACAGGAAAAAGAGGACAAGGAAAGAATAAATAGGGAAAAGAAGAAGCCATGAAATGTGGTCACAGAAAATGACTTCCTAGCAAGTTGAGGAAATCACTTATTATCTCAACTTCCATAGTCATTTTTCAAAACCCACAACTAGTTTTAGAATGTATTCGATAAGAAAGTGGACCTATAAGTTATTAAACCTACCTGTGGTAGAATTAAAATTTTCTTTCTGCCACAAAAATTTCTGAAAAAGGAGGCTTAAAACTGCCCATCTCCAAGCA
>NW_007193890.1:0-428 GCF_000164805.1 Carlito syrichta
TTTCTGCCACAAAAATTTCTGAAAAAGGAGGCTTAAAACTGCCCATCTTCAAGCAACTTGTATTTCCTCAGGACCCAGATTTGAATAGATCAGAATAAACTGGTTGCTATCAATAGCATAAACAGTTAATATAAAAGAAATATTCATACAACATGCAATTTTCTTATGCTTTGCTCTTCCTGCCTAAGTTGTACACAAAATCATAAACTCCATCAGAGAAACAGCTCAAGTCTCAGAGTCCCTAAGCAGAAAGATAAATAAAGACATAAATATTTGTGACAAAACTACAAATAAGCCAGGGAAATAAAAGTCATTATAGATACAACTTTAACAGTGAAAGAGAAATAAAAGTACATACGAATAATTCAAGTCATAGTATACTTGATGAAATACGTTGTGATTTCACACAATTTTTTAGGTTGCTGATG
>NW_007193891.1:0-333 GCF_000164805.1 Carlito syrichta
GCCCTCTGCAACCCTTCCCCTACAACCCCATTCTTGGCCCTTCTAACTGCCGATAATTCTGACTCACTTCCCCCTTTGCCCTCCTCAATAGTGAATCCTAAAGTATGGGACATAGACTCCCCCTCCCTAGCACACTGCCCCCCAGTCCACATTCAACTTAAAAATCCTTCCACACATCCTAATCAGCCACAATACTCTCCTCCTACCACTTCTAGGACTCCAACCTGTCATTAACTCTTTGCTACAAAAGGGATATCTGTGCCCCACTAGCTCCCCGTTCAATACCCCCATTTTAGTGGTACGAAAACCAAATGGCACTTACCGCTTAGTGCA
>NW_007193892.1:0-479 GCF_000164805.1 Carlito syrichta
CTGTCATTAACTCTTTGCTACAAAAGGGATATCTGCGCCCCACTAACTCCCGTTCAATACCCCCATTTTAGTGGTACGAAAACCAAATGGCACTTACCGCTTAGTGCAGGATCTAAGACTCATTAATGCAGCTGTCATCCCCATCCACCCACTAGTTCCTAATCCCTATACCATCTTATCTTCAATTCCTCCAACCATTTCTCATTTCTCGGTTCTCGACCTTAAAGATGCATTCTGTACCATCCCCCTGGCAGCAGACTCATAAAACATCTTCGCATTCACGTGGACTGATCCAATATCTCGCCACTCACAACAACTCACTTGGACAGTCCTACCACAAGGCTTTAGAGATAGCCCTCACCTGTTCAGTCAAACCTTAGCAACAGATCTTAAGTCTCTCTCACTTACCAAATCCACCCTTATTCAATATGTAGACAACCTCCTCCTGTGTAGCCCTTCCTTAGCTGATTCTCGAACAG
>NW_007193893.1:0-326 GCF_000164805.1 Carlito syrichta
GCCAGCCAGCTTCTTAGCTAGTTAAGCCGACAATTAAGTAGTTGGCTAGCCAGCTGTCTATCAGTTTAAGTCAGCTAGTTAAGTCTACTGATCATCCATCTGGCGAGCTAGGTAGCTAGTTTAAGTCATCTAGATAAATCAGCTGTGTAGATAGGTAGCTAGCTAGTTAAGTCAGCTAGTTAAGTCAGCTGGCTAGCTAATTAAGATATTTAGTTAAGTCAGCTGGCTAGCCAGCTGCATATCAGAGTCACTATCTAGTTAAGCCAGCTGGTTAGCCAGCTGGCTAGCTAGTTAAGACAACTAGTTAAGTCAGTTCGCTAGCCAGC
>NW_007193894.1:0-360 GCF_000164805.1 Carlito syrichta
TCCATTCCATTACTCATTCCATACATTTCCTTTCCGTTCCATTACTCACCATTTCTTTCCATTCTATTCCATTCCCTTCCTCACCATTCCATTCCTCTCCATTCCATTCAATTCCATTCCTTTTTTCTCCATTCCATTTCATTCCAATTCATTCCATATCATTCCATTCATTTCTGCTCTATTCCATTCCATTCCATTCCTCTCCATTCCATTCCATTCCAATCCATTCCATTCCATTCCATTCCATTTCATTTCTATTACATACCTCTCCATTCCCTTCCTCCCCATTCCATTCCATTCCATACAATTCATCTCCATTCCATTCCATTCCAATCTGCTCCATTCCAATCCATTCCATTG
>NW_007193895.1:0-979 GCF_000164805.1 Carlito syrichta
TTTCCTTTCACAGTTAACGGAGTATCAGCAGAAACACAGCCCTGCTGTTCCTGCAGGAGCAAAGAAAAGGCAAAAAGTAAAAAATGACACCAGCCCTCAGACCACTTCTCGTAGTTGCCAGCTACCCGAGGATGTGAGTCTTGGCTGATCAGGCTCCCGGGAATAGGGGGCTCACAGGGCAACGGGGGGTGGTGGGCAAGAAGATAGAGGAGGAAGTGTTGGGTACTGTTGGGTCAGCTCATCCAGGGTTCGGCTGGTGTGGTGGCTCATGCCTGTAATCCCAGCACTTTCAGAGGCCAAGGTGGGAGGAAACCTTGAGTTACGAGTTCCAGACAAGTCTGGGCAACCCAGCAAGACCCCATCTGTCTAAAAATAAAATAAAAACCTGGTTAGAGTGATACCTCTCCCTCCCCCAGTAATAGGATTGAGAGCAAATTGGTTGCACTCTTTGGTCCTCTGGGTTTCCATCTGTGAAAAGGGGTAATATTGTGTTTCTTACACTAAAGAAGTTTCCATGAGAATTTGAACTTATTTTTATATGAGTCACTGGTACGGGGCCTGGTGTCAGCAGTTACTATTTGATTGTCCTAATTCCAAGCCTCAAGAAGAAGCCAGCCTAGTGAGAACAGCCACTTGCCATCAAGCTTTCCCTCTAGGAAGCAGCAAAAGTGCCCAGAATGTGCAGAGGAAAGGGTGCTAGGATTAAGAAAAGATAGTTTAAACCCATCTTTGTTACCAGCTTCTGGGAGATCACAGAAAAACCCCTCTCTCCCCCGGTCCTCAGTTTCCACTCAGTAAGGTGATGTTGGACTGCATTGGTAGCTCTGAAACTTTGAAGATGATGTCAGGCCAGGGGAGGGCTGACCCCTCGACCCAACCATAGACGGGTCACTTGGGCTTTCTGGGCATGTGGCATCTCTTGCTGCAGAGCACTGCCAGAGGTGGACACATGTTGTGGTTATGTGGTGGTGGGGAGACG
>NW_007193896.1:0-320 GCF_000164805.1 Carlito syrichta
GCTATATTTTCAGCCAAATTTATAAACAGATTCTGCCCTACTTCCCACGATTGAGGGAAGTGGGTTAGTTTTGACTGTTGGGCAGTTGGAGGAACTACTAATTGCACAGTTTTTTTAATCAGCTTTTCAGCTTTGGGTGAGGGAGCAAAATTCCAACAAACCCAATTTGTGCTTCTGGGGGTGTTACAAGCTATGACATCAGCTTTAGCGTACTGTAGCTTTGTTTTGATAATCCAACAAAGTATAGCTGGCCATTATGAGTGCAGATATGTTTATCAGTATAACAAACTTCTGGCTGGGATGAATAATGATGGAAAACC
>NW_007193897.1:0-314 GCF_000164805.1 Carlito syrichta
TTCTTCTCCATTCATTTCCTCTTCATTACATTCCATTACTTTCCATTCCATTCCACTCTTTGATTCCTTTCGTTTTCTCTCAATTTCATCCATTTTCATTCCATTCTTATAAATTCCTTTCCATGTTTTTAAATTCTTTCTATTCATTACCTTTGGATTCAACTACATTCCAATTCATTCCTCTACATTCTACTCCATTTCATTCCATTCCATTCCTATCCATTCAATTCCTCTCCAATTCATTCCTCTTCATTCCATTCCTCTCCATTCCATTCCATTCCTTTCCTTTGCTGTGCAATCAATTTATTTCTATT
>NW_007193898.1:0-354 GCF_000164805.1 Carlito syrichta
TCCATTTCATTCCATTCCATTCCTATCCATTCAATTCCTCTCCAATTCATTCCTCTTCATTCCATTCCTCTCCATTCCATTCCATTCCTTTCCTTTGCTGTGCAATCAATTTATTTCTATTCCATTCCTCTCCATTCCATTTCACTCCATTCCATCCATCTTCATTCCATTGCATTCTATCCCATTCCATTCCTCTCCCTTTCCTTCCCTTCTATTCCTTTCCACTCCTTTCCTCTCCGTTCAATTCCAATCCATTCTTTTCCTCTTCCATTCCATTCCATTCCATTCTTCTTTCTTTCCCTCCATTCCATTTTTCTACATTCCATTTCACTACATTCATTCCATTTCTTTCAG
>NW_007193899.1:0-303 GCF_000164805.1 Carlito syrichta
CAGCTGGCTACTTCATTGAGTCAGCTAGTTAAGTCAGCTGTCTAGGCTGCTGGCTAGGTAGGTAGCTAGGCAATGAAGTCAGCTGGCTAGGCAGTTGGCAAACTAGTTAATCAGCAGGTTTATTCAGCTGGCTAGACAGCTGGCTAGCTAGTTAAGTCAGCGCGTTAAGTCAGTTGTGTAGACAGCTGACTAGCTATTAAAATGCTAGTTATGTCAAATATGTAGAGAGCTGGCTCGCTAGTTATTTCAGCTAGTTAAGTCAGCTGGCTAGCAAGGTAGCTAGCTAGTTAATACAGCTAGATA
>NW_007193900.1:0-378 GCF_000164805.1 Carlito syrichta
CCATTTCATTCCTCTCCATCTCATTCCACTAAATTCCATTTCATCTCTTTCCATTCCTTTCTATTCTTTACCATTCAATTCCTCGAATTTCCCTTCAATTCCTCTCCTTATAGTTCCTTTCCATTCCAATGCAAGCCATTCTATTTTTCTTGATTCCATTCCTCTCCATTCCATTCTTCTCCATTCAACTCCTTTCCATTCCATTAATCTCCATTATATTACACCCTCCTTCATTCCATCCCATTTATTCCATTCTATTTTACTCCATTCCATTCCTCTCCATTCCAATCCTCCAATTCCATTCCATTCCACTACTTCCTTTTCCATTCCTTTCTTCTCCTTTCCATTCCAATCTTTTTCTTTCTACTCCGTTCCTCT
>NW_007193901.1:0-322 GCF_000164805.1 Carlito syrichta
CCAAGAGAGCAGAGTAGAGGATACTAGCCTTTACACACACACACACACACACACACACACACACACACACACACACACACACACTATCTAAAACAGCTATCCAAAACAGCTGAAGCAAAATAGCCCAGAGAGGGCTCAAGGGTTCAATAAGAAGTCTGCAGCAACACAGTGGAGCAAAAAGCGAAATCCAAAACCAAAAACCATGATGGGGAATATTCATATAGAAGCAAAATTGCTGGTGAGATCAGTGTATCTGAGATGCCAGGTTATGGTTAAGAACAAAGAAGGGCATGTGGGACTATCAGTATCAGTCACATTGCAG
>NW_007193902.1:0-300 GCF_000164805.1 Carlito syrichta
CACGGGTTTCCCCCCTACCTCCAAGGTTACCCAGGGCTCAGGGGGGGTCTCTGAGCCCTGACCTCCCTATTCAGTTACAAGTACAGTCACTTTGTTCTCAGGTCAGGGAGGGCGCTCAGGGCAGTTCTTTATGTAGTGCCTTTCCTCCTTGCAGTAGAAGCACTGATTTCTCCCTCTCTTGGGGCGATCTGACTGGGGGTCCCCCGGTTTGTTGCCTGACTCAGAAGTCAATTTTTTTAACTGCTTCTGTTTTTCCTTGGGGTCGTGGGTGGTGGCAGCCAGGAGAATTCTGGCTAATTC
>NW_007193903.1:0-994 GCF_000164805.1 Carlito syrichta
TAACTAGCTAACTACTTCACTCAGCTGCTGACTAACCATAGCTAACTAGCTAGCTATCTGTCTTAACCATCTGACTAAATTAGAAAACTGACTTAGCTATATGACTTTACTTAGTTAGCTGACATAACAGGCTGACTTAACAATTTAGCTAGCTGACTTATCTACCTGTATTAAATAGTTAACTAACTACTTAAGTAGCTGAATAACTAGCTGCTTTAATAATTATCTAACTAGTTAGGTAGCAGACTTAAGTAGGTGACATTCAGTTAGATAACTACTGAGCTAGCTGACATAACTAACATATTTAGCTAGCTAGCTGGTTAACTGGCTGAGTTAGCTAGCTGACTTAACTAGTTGACTAGCGAGATAGCTAGCTGACTTAAACAGTTGGTTAACGAGTTTCTAACTGTTTTAACCAGTTGGTAAACGAGTTATCTAACTAACTTAACTTGTTGGTTAAAGAGTTAGCTAGGTGAATTGACTTGTGGGCTGACGAGTTAGTCAACTACTTAGATTGTTTTACACGTTGGCTGCCTACTCAGCGTACTTCTTTGCTGGCTTAACAATTCGGTCAACTAGTCGGCCAACTAGTTAGCTGGGTTAACAAGATGACTGATGAGTTGGCCCACTATTTAGCAATGTTAACTAGTTGCCTGCTCGTTTGCTGACCTAACTAGTCGGCCGACTAGTTGGCCTACACGTTAGCTGACCTAATTAGTCGGCCGACAAATTAGCTGACCTAACTAGTTGGCCGACAAATTTGCTGAGCTAACTTGTCGGCTGACAAGTTGGTCGACTAGACGGAAGATTGTTTAGCTCACTTTACTATTTGAACAGCTAGTGGGCACACCGGTTACATGACTTAACTAGTCAGCCCACACGTGAGCCAACAGGTGAGCTGACTTAACTAGTTGGTGGGCGAGAGAGCCAACTAGTCAGGTGACTTAAGTCGTCAAGTGAGTGAGTTGACTGGTAAGCTGATTTAACTCGTCAG
>NW_007193904.1:0-703 GCF_000164805.1 Carlito syrichta
AGTCGGCTGGTGAGCAAACCGACTACTTAACTGTCCTGTTGACCTGCGAGCAACCCAACGAGTTAGTTGGACTTTTGACTTGTGAGTGAGTCAATTAGTTTGCTGACCGGTTGACAGGTGAGTGAGCAGACTAGTTAGCTGACCTGATGGAAAGCAAGGCCACTAATTAGCTGACCAGCTTGCTGAGTTGCTAGCCCACTTGTTAGTTAAGTAACTAGCTGATTTTCTAGTTGACTTAACTAGATAGCTGACAAGCTAGCTGGCTATGTGGCTGACATAACTAACTAGCAAACAAGCTATCTAGCTGTCTATCTAGCTGACTTAAATAGCTAGCTAACTGGCTTGTTAGCTGGCTAGCTGACTTAACTATCTAGCTGATTAGTTAGTTGACTAGATAGCTGACTTAAATTGCTAGCTGACAAGCAACCTGACTACCTAGCGGACTTAACTAGCTAGCTGAATAGTTAACTGACTTGCTAGCTGACTTAAATAGCTAGCTTGCTAGCTAGCTGACTTAAGTAGCTGACTAGTTAGTTGCCTGGCTAGCTGGCTAGCCAGCCAACTTTACTAGCTAGCTACCTGGTTGGCTAGATGGCTAGCCAGCTGGCTTAACTAACAAGCTACCTGGCTGACTAGTTTGCTAGGCAGCTGGTTAGCTAGCTAGAGGTTTGTCCAGCTGGCTAGATAGCTGAATTAAATAGCC
>NW_007193905.1:0-424 GCF_000164805.1 Carlito syrichta
ATTCCGTTCCTTTCGACTCCATTCCATTCCAATCGACTCCATTCTATTATATTCCTCGCAATTCCATTTATTCCGTTCAAATCCTCTCCATTCCACTTCATTCCATTCTGTTACATTCAAGTATAATCCATTCCTCTCCATTCTATTACATTCCAATCCACTCCTTTCTATTCCTCTCCACTCAATTCCATTCCTTTTTATTCCATTCCATTGCTCTGCTTTCCTTTACTCTCCCTTCCATTCCTTTCCTCTCCATTTCATTCCTCTCCATTTCATTCCATTGCTCTGCATTCCATTCCATTCCATTCCTCTCCATTCCATTCCATTTCTGTCCATTCTATTCCATTCCTCTCCATTCCATTTCATTCCACTGCATTATATTCCATTCCATTCCTCTTCATTCCATGCCTCTCCCTTCCACTCC
>NW_007193906.1:0-4100 GCF_000164805.1 Carlito syrichta
AGCTAGCTACCTAGCTAGCCAACTGCTGGTCAGCTGACAACTAGTTGACTTAACTAGCTAACCATTGGGCTGGTCTGCTGACTTAACTTGCTGTCTTAACTAGCAAGCCAACTGCCTGGCCAGCTGAACTAACTAGCTGACTTAACGAGATAGTCAGCTGGCTAGCCAGCTGACTAAAACAGTTAGCTACCTAGCTAGCCAGCTGGGAAGCCAGGTGAATTAACTAGCTGAGTTAAATAGCTAGCCAGGTGGCTAGCCAGCTGACTTAACTACCTTGTTACCTAACTACCCAGCTGGCAAGCCTGCTGACATAACTAGCTGACTTAACCTGATAGTCAGCTGACTAGCCAGCTGACACAAATAGCTGAATTAACTAGGTAGCTAGCTGGCTAGCCAGCTGTCTTAACTAGCTCTCTATCTAGCTAGCTGGCTGGCTAGCCAGCTGACTTACCTAGCTGACTTAATTAGCTTTCCAGCTGTATAGCCAACTGACTTAAGTAGCTCGATATCTAGCTAGACAGCTGGAGAGCTGGTTGACTTAACTTGCTGACTTAAATAGCTGGCCTTCTTGTTAGTCAGGTGAATTAACTAGCCTATTATATATCTTGCCAGCTGGCTACCCAGCTGACTAAACTAGGAGACTTAACTAATTAGCCAGCTGTCTAGTCAGTTGACTTAATTAGCAAGCTACCTAGTGAGTCAGCTGACTAGACAGCTGAATTACTTAGATGACTTAACTAGCTAGCTAGTGGATTCGACAGCTCACTTAACTATCTAGCTATCTAGGTAGCCAGCTGTCTAGTCAGCTGATTAAACTATGTGACTTAACTAGATAGTCTGCTGGCTAGCAGACTGACTAAACAGCTTAGGTACTGAGCCAGCCAGCTGGATAGCCAGCTGACTTAACTAGCTAGCTACCAACACACCCCACTGGCTTGCCAGCTGACTTAACTACCTAGGTACCCTGGTAACCAGCTGGCTAGTGAGCTGACTTAAATAGGCTAATTAACTCGCTATATAATGGGCTAGCCAGCTGAGTTAACTAGGTAGGTAACCAGCTAGCCAGCTGACTTAACTTGCTGACTTAACTAACTAACAAGCTGACTTAAATAGCTGACTTATTCAGCTAGCTACCTAGCTAGTCAGCTGGCTTATCTAGCTGGCTTAACTAGCTAGCTATCTAGCTAGCTATATAGCTAGCCATCTGACTTAAGAAGCTGAATTAACTATCTACCTAACTACCACAATTAGCTGATGAATATAGCTAGCTTCCTAGCTAGCCAACTGACTTAACTAGCTGAAGTAACTAACTAGCCAGCTGATTGCAACCTGATCTAACTAGCTAACTTAACTTGCTACCCAGCTGAATGACAACTGACTTATCTAGCTGACTTAACCAGTTAGTCAGCTAACTAAACAACTGACTTAACTAGCTGGCTACCTATCTAGATAGCAGGGTAGTCAGCTGACTTACTTAGCTGACTTAAGCTAGCATGCTGACTAGCCACCTCAGTTTGCTAGCTATCTGTGGAGCCAGCAGGCTACCCAGCTGACTTAACTAGCTGACTTGAACAACTATTCTGCTGACTAGTAAGCTGACTTGTCTACTTAGCTACCTACCGAGCCAGCTGGCTAGACAGCTGACTAAACTAGCTGAGTGAACCAGTTAGCCAGTTGTCTAGCCAGCAGACTTAACTCGCTGACATCATTAGCTAGCCAGGTAGCCTTCTAGCTGACTTAACTAGCTAGCTACCTACCTAGCCAGTTGGTTAACCAGCTATCTTAACTAAATGAATTAACCAGCTAGCCAGCTGACTAGCCAACAGACTTAATTAGCTCACTACCTAGCTAGGCAGCTGGCTATCAAGCTGACTTAGGTAGCTGACTTAACTAGCAACAACCTAGCTAGCTAGCTGACTTAAATAGTGAGCTAACTAGATAGCTATATAGTTAGCCAGCTGACTTAGTTAGCTACCTAGCTAGCTACCTAGCTAACAAGCTGACTTCAATAGTAAGCTTCCTTGCTAGCTAGCTGAGTTAAATAGCTAGCTTAATCATTATCTAATGTTCTAGCTAGGTGACTTAATCATCTGACTTATCTCATTAGCTAATGAGCTGGCTAGCTGACTCATCCAGCTGAGTTAAGTCGTTAGTTATCTAGATAGCTAGCTGACCATCAAACTGACTTAACTCGCTAGCTAACTAGCTAGCTAGCCTTCTCAACCAGTTGATTCAACCTGTTTGATAACTAGCTAGCTGGCTGACTCAACCAGCTGACTTAACCCATTAGTTAACTAGCTAACAACCTGACTCAACCTTCTGACTTAAACCTTTAGCTAGCTAACTAGCTAACTGTCTTAACCAGCTGACTAAATTAGAAAGTTGACTTAACTAGCTGACTTAGCTATCTGACTTAACTACTTGACTAGTTAAGTTAACTGGGTGACTTACCTGGTTAGCTAACTGACTTAATTGTTTGAATTCAATAGTTAGCTAACTATTTAACAAGCTGAATAACAAGCTGACTTTAATTAGCAAACTATTTAGGTTGCAGACTTAAGTATCTGACTTACATAATTAGCTAACTAGTGAGCTAGATGACTTAGCTAGCTGAATTACCTAGCTACCTAGTTAGCTAGCTGACATAACTAGTTAGCTTAGGAGATAGCTAGCCAAAATAACGAGTTGGTTAATCAGTTAGATAACTGTTTTAACATGTTGTTAAACGAGTAAAATAGCTGACTTAACTACTTAGTTAATGAGTTAGCTAGGTGACTTAACTTGTTGGCTGATTAGTCGGCCGACTAGTTAGGGGGTTACCATGTTGGCTGACTCCTCGGTCAACCTGTTAGTGGGCTTAACAAGTTGGCCGACTCATCAGCCTACTATTTAGCTTAGATAACTAGTTGGCTGAGAACTTGGCCCCATAGTTAGCTCGGTTAAGTAGTTGGCTGGCTAGTTTGCTGACCTAATAATTTGGCCGACTATTTGGCCAAATAGTTAGCTGATCTAACTAGTCAGCAGAATATTTACCTGACCTAAATGTTCAGCTACCAAGTTGACCCACTAGTTGGCCAATTTGTTAGCTGACTTAACTAGCTGACCGGTTAGTTGACTTAACTAGTCGGCAAACGTGGCATGTGACAGGTGAGCTGACTTAACTAGTCGGTCAGTGAGTGAGACGACTGGTCAGCTGAATTAACTATTCAGTCCATGATTGAGCCGACGAATGTGCTGCCATAACTAGTCAGCTGGTGAGTGAGTCGACTGGTGAGCTGTCTTACCTAGTCAGTTGGGGAGCAAGCCAACTACTCAGCTGACCTGTTGGCCTGCAAGCGAGTTAACAAGTTCGTTGACCTGTTGGCTGGTGAGCATGCTGACTAGTTTGCTTAACTTTTAGCAGACAAGGGAGCCGACTAGTTAGCTGCTGATGGAAAGCGATAGAGCCCACTAGTTAGCTCACAAGCTAGCTGAGTAGATAGCAGACTAGTTAACTAAGTAACTAGCTGATTTGCTAGCTGACTTAACTAGCTAACTTACTAGCTATCTGGCTATCTAGCTGACATTATCTAGCAAACAAGCTATCTGGCTTTATAGCTAGCTGACTTAACTAGCTAGCTAACTGGCTACTTAGATGGCTAGCTGACTTAACTATCTACCTGACCAGCTAGGTGAATAACTAGCTGAATTAACTGGCTAGCTGAGTAGCAACCTGATTTGCATACTGACTTAACTAGGTGCCTGAATAATTAGCTGATTTGCTAGCCGACTTAACTAGCTAGATGGCTAGCTAGTTGACTTAACTAGATGATTAATTAGTTGGCTGGCTAGATGGCTAGGCAACTGTCTTAACTAGCTAGCTACCTGGTTGGCTATATGGCTAGGCAGCTGTCTTAACTAGCTAGCTACCTGGCTGGCTAGCTGGCTAGGCAGTTGGCAGTCTAGCCAGTGGGCTGGCCATGTGGCTAGCCAGCTGGCTTAAATAGCCAGCCGGCTGGTTGGACAGTGGAATGGTCAGCTGGCTAAAATAGCCAGTCACACTACTGCTTGGTTGGCTGGCCAGCCGTCTTAATTAGCTGGCCACATATCAGTTGAGCCTG
>NW_007193907.1:0-563 GCF_000164805.1 Carlito syrichta
TATGACCAGCCTACTAACCAGCCAGTTTATCTTGCCAGGCACCTAGCTAGCCAGCTGGCTAACTAGCTGACATAAGTAGCTGACTTAACTAGATAGCCATCCAGCTAGGCAGCTGGCTTACCTAGCTAGCCACCGAGCTAGCAAGCCATCTAGCCAGCTAACATAACTCACTTTATTAACTACCTAGCCAGCCGGAGAGCCAGCTGACTTAATTAGATAGCTATCTACCTAGCCAGGTAGCTAGCCAGCTGACTTAACTAGCTGACTTAACCATCTAGCCAGCTGGCTAGCCAGCTGAATAACCTTCCGAGATACCTAACTAGCCAGTTGGCTAGCCACTTGAATTGACTAGTTGACTTAAGCAGCTAGCCAACTGGTTAGGAAGCTGACACAACTAGGTGGCATAACTAGTTAGCAACCTGGCTAGCTAACTGACTTAGCTAGCTGACATCACTAGCTAGCCAGGTGGCAAACCAGCAGACTTAAATAGCTAGCTACCTACATATCCTGCTGGCTTGCCAGCTGACTTAAATACCTAGCTACCTACCTAATCATCTGGCTAG
>NW_007193908.1:0-304 GCF_000164805.1 Carlito syrichta
GCTATCTAGTTGACTTAACTAGTTAGCTACCTACCTTGCCAGTTGGCTAGCCCTCTGATTTAATTAGGTGAATTAACTAGCTATCCAGCTGGCTAGCCAACTGACTTAAATGCCTCACTACCTACCTAGCCAGTTGGACAGCTAGCTGAATTAATTAGCTGAATTAACTGGCTAGGTACCTAGCAAGACAGCTAACTTAAATAGTTGACTAACTAGCTATCTAGCTACCAGCTGATTTAAACAGTTAGCTAGCTAGCTACCTAGCTAACAAGCTGACTTAAATAGTTAACTATGTAGCTAGCTA
>NW_007193909.1:0-365 GCF_000164805.1 Carlito syrichta
CATTCAATTCCATTCCATTCCTCTCAATTTCATTCCATTCCATTCTATTCGTTTCCATTCCTTTCCTCTCCATTCCATTCCCTGCAATCCATTCCATTCCATTCTTCTCCATTCTATTCAATTCCATTCCAATCCTTTCCTCTCCATTCCATTCCATTCCCTTCCATTGCATTCCACTCCACTCCATTCCATTCCGTTCCTCTCCATTAGATTCCAATCCATTTCATTCCGCTGCATTTCATTTCACTCCACTCCATACCATTACATTCCTCTCCATTCCATTCACTCCGTTCCAATCATATATGTTCCTGTCCATTCCATTCCATTCCATTCCCTTCAATTATAATCCATTCTTCTCCATTCCC
>NW_007193910.1:0-535 GCF_000164805.1 Carlito syrichta
CTGCATTTCATTTCACTCCACTCCATACCATTACATTCCTCTCCATTCCATTCACTCCGTTCCAATCATATACATTCCTGTCCATTCCATTCCATTTCATTCCCTTCAATTATAATCCATTCTTCCCCATTCCCTTGCATTCCATCCTCTCCATTCCATTCTAAAACATTCCTCTCCATACCATTCCATTCCTCTCCATTGCATTACATTCCTCTCCTTTCCATTCCATTCCATTCCATTCCATTCCTCTTCATTCAATGACATTCCACCTTTCTCCATTCCTATCCTTCCATTCTATTCAATTCCATTATGCTCGATTCGTTTCCATTCCTCTCCATCCCAATCCATTATTCTTCATTCCATCCATTCCTCTCAATTCCCTTCCATTATATTGTTCTCTATTCATTCAATTCCAGTAAATTCCACTGCATTCTATCCCATTCTATTCCATTCCATACTTCTCGACTGCATTCTTTCCTTTCCATTCCACTCCCCTCCATTTCTCCCATTCTATTTCTCTCCATTTCATTCCATT
>NW_007193911.1:0-440 GCF_000164805.1 Carlito syrichta
GACAGACTAGTCGGCCAACTGGTCAGCTGACAAATTTAGTCAGATAACTTGTGGGCCGACAGTTAGGTCAGCTAAGTAGTCGACCAACTACTCAGTCGACTAGTTACGTAAGCATACTAGCTAGCCAACTAGTTAACTGTGCTAACTTGTGGGCCAACTCGTCAGTCAACTAATTAATCCAGCTAACTAGTCGGCCGACTAGACATCCGATTTGTTAAGCCAGCAAACAAGTCAGACGAGTAGTCCGTCAACGTGTTAAACCAGAAAAGTAGTCTTCTGCATCATCCACCAAGTTAAGACACCTAGCTAACTCGTTACCGAACTAATTAGCACAGCTAGTAAACTCGTTTACCAAATAGTTAAAACAGTTAGTTAACTCATTAACCAACTCGATAAGTCAACTAGTTATCTCATTAGCCAACTAGTTAAGTAAGCTAGCT
>NW_007193912.1:0-759 GCF_000164805.1 Carlito syrichta
TCAACTCGATAAGTCAACTAGTTATCTCATTAGCCAACTAGTTAAGTAAGCTAGCTAAGTTAGCTAGCTCATTAGTTAGGTAATTATTTATGTCAGCTACTTAAGCTGCTACTTAGTTTGCTAAATAGTTAAGTAAACTTGTCATCCAGCAAACTAAATAGATAGCTAACTATTTAATTCAGGTAGTTAAGTCAACTAGCTAGCTAGTTATGTCAGCCACTTAAGTCAGCTAGCTAATTAGTTAAGTCAGCTAGGTAGGTCAGCTAGTTAAGTAAGCTACCTAGTTTATTCACTGGTTAAGACAGCTAGCTAGGTAGTTAGCTATCAGGTTAAGTCAGCAGGTTGAGTCAGGTAGTTAGCTAGTTAACAAACGGGTTAAGTCGCCTGTTTGAGTCAGCAGGCTAGATAGTTAACAAACGGGTTGAGTGTTATTTGAGTAGCCTAGCTAGCTAATTAGCTAACCAGTTAAGACAGTTGAATTAGTCAGCTAGCTAGCTAGTTAGCTAACGAGTTAAGTAAGCTGGTTGAGTTAGCTAGCTAACTAATTAGCTAACGAGTTCAGTCAGATGATTAAGTCAGGTAGCTAGAATGTTAGATAACTACTAATCTAACTACGTAGCCATCTGGTTAAGTCAGTTAACTAACTAGGCATCTAATCATTTAAGTCACCTTGCTAGCCAGGTAGCTAGGTAGTTAGCTAATTTCTTAAGTCAGCTGGCTAGATAGGTAGCTAGCTAGTTATGTAAGTATTTAAGTCAC
>NW_007193913.1:0-323 GCF_000164805.1 Carlito syrichta
GTCTTCATTCCATTCCATTCCTCTATATTCCATTCCATTCCTCTCCATTCCATTCCATTCCATTCCATTCTTTCCATTCATCTCCATTCATTTCCATTCCTTTGCTCTCCATTCCATTCCGTTCCATTCCATTCTATTCGATTCAAGAATAATACATTCTTCTCCATTCTATTGCATTCCCATCGTCTCCAATCCATCGCTCTCCATTCCACCCATTTTCATTCCTCTCCATTCCATTCCATTTCTCTCAATTCTATTCCATTCCTCTCCATTACATGTCTTTCCATTCCATTGTTTCCAATCCATTTCATTCCATTCTATTT
>NW_007193914.1:0-807 GCF_000164805.1 Carlito syrichta
GCCGACCTGAGAGCTTATTTAACTAGTTGGCTGGCGAGCAAGCCAACTAGTTTGCTGACCAGTTGGCCTGCAAGTGAGTCAACAAGTTAGTTGACTTGTTGGTTGTTGTGTGAGCCGACTAGTTTGTTGACCGTGTGGCAGGCATGTAAGCCGAATATTTAGCTAACCTGATGGAAAATGAGTGAGCCCACTAATTAGTTGACCAGCTAGTTGAGTTGCTAGCTGACTAGTAAGCCAAGTAACTAAATGGTTTGCTAGCTGACTTAACTAGCTAGCTGATTAGCTAGCTGGCTATCTAGCTGATATAGTTAGCTAGCAAACAAGCTATCTAGCTGTCTAGCAAGCTGATTTAGCTAGCTATCTAACTGGCTAGTTAGCTGGCTAGCTGACTTAATTATCTAGCTGAGTAGCTAGCTGACTAGCTAGCTGACAAGCTAGCTGACTAAACTAGCTGACTTAACCAACTAGCCAGTTGGCTAGCCAACTTTCTTAACTCGAAGGCATCACTATCTAGCCATGTAGCTATCTAGCTGACTTAACTAGCTAACTCCCTACCTTGCCAGTTGGCCAGCCAGATGATTTAATTAGTTGAATTTACTAGCCAGCCAGCTGGCTAACCAACTGACTTAACTACTTTGTGACCTAGCTAGCCAGTTGGCCAGCCAGCTGATTTAATTAGCTGAATTAACTAGCTAGCTACCTAGCAAGACAGATGACTTAAATAGTTGGTTAACTAGCTAGCTACATAGCTACCAACTGATTTAAACTTAGCTAACTAGCTAGCTACCCAGCTAACAAGCTGACTTA
>NW_007193915.1:0-368 GCF_000164805.1 Carlito syrichta
CTGGCTAGCCACCTGACTTAACTAGATCACTACCTAGCCTTCAGGTTTGCTAGACAGCTGACTTAACTAGCTGTCTTAACTAGCTGGGGTGTTTTCTTGCCAGTTAAATTAACTAGCTTGCTACATAGCTAGCCACAAGGCTATCCAGCTGAATTAGCTAGGTGACTTATCTCACTAGCCAGCTGAATTAACTAGCAAGCTACGTAGCTAGCCAGCTGCCTTCTCAGCTGACATAACTAGGTGACTTAACTAGCTGTCCAGCTGGCTAGACAGCTTACATAATTAGTTAGCTACCTAGATTGCAAGCTGGCTAGCCAGTTGTATTAACTAGCTGACTTAACTAGCTAGCCAGCTGGCTAGCCATCTGA
>NW_007193916.1:0-457 GCF_000164805.1 Carlito syrichta
AACAGAATGGAATAGAATAGAACTGAATGGAATGAAATGAAATGTAGTGAAAAGGAATGGAATACAGTAGAAAATAATGGAATGGAAAGGAATAGAATGGAGAGGAATGGAATGGAGAGTAATGAAAGGAGAGGAATGGAAGGCAATGGAATTGATTGGAGAGTAATGGAAGGAATGGAATGGAATGGAGTGCAAAGGAATGAAGAGGAATGAAATGGAGAGGAATGAATTGGAGAGGAATTGAATGTATAGTAATGGAATGGAATGGAGAAAAATGGAGTGGAAAGGAATACAGTGGAATGGAATGGAATGGAGAGGAATGGAATGGTATTGAGAGGAATGGAATGGAATGAATGGTGAGGAATGCAATGGGATGTAATACAGTGAAATGCATTGAAAAGAAGTGGAATGGAATGGATAGGAATGGAATGAAACGGAATGGAAAGAAATGGAGAGG
>NW_007193917.1:0-539 GCF_000164805.1 Carlito syrichta
GAGTAGAATGTGCTACGAGCTTTTCCTGTGTATTCTGGAGAGATCATGTTTATGTACAGACAGAATGAGGCATAATTTTCCATCAACTATAGAAGAAGGACATGGAGGAGCAGGTGGAGGAGGAGAAGGAGGAGAATGTTCAAGGACATTTTCCAGTGTAGTCTGGAAAGATCATGCTTATGTGCAGACAGAATGAGGAATAATTTGTCATCAACTAAAGGAGGCGGTGGAGGCGGTGGCGGAGGATGAGGCAGAGAAGGCGGAGGAGTCGGAGGAGTCGGAGGAGGAGGCAGAGGAGGAGGAGGAGGAGGAGGTGGAGGAGGTGGAGGAGAATGTGCAAGGACATTTTCCTGATTATTCTGCAGTGATCATGCTTATTTGCAGACAGAATGAGGCATAATTTATCATGAACTGAAGAAGAAGAAAGAGAAGGAGGAGGAGGAGTAGGAGGAGGAGGCGGAGCAGGGTGACTAGTAATTGGAGGAGGAGGAGGAGAGAATGTGCAAGGACATTTTCCCATGTAGTCTGGAGAGATCATG
>NW_007193918.1:0-664 GCF_000164805.1 Carlito syrichta
AATGTAATGGAAAGGAATAGATTGGAATGGAATGGAGAGTAATGGAATGGACTGGACTGGAATGGAAAAGAATGGAATGGAATGGTGTAGAATTGCCAGTAATGAATTGGAATGGATGGAATGGAAGGAGAGTAACGGAATGGAATGGAATGGAAAGGAATGGAGAGTAGTGGAATGGAATGAAATGAATTGGAATAGAGAGTAACGGATTGGAATGGAATGGAAGAGAATGGAATGGAGAATAACAGAATGGAGTGGAATGGAATGGAATGGAATGAAATGGAATGGAGTGTAAAAGAATGGAATGGAATGGAATTTAATGGAGAGTAACGGATTGGAATGGAATGGAATGGAATGCAATGGAATAGAATGGAATGGAATGGAGAGTAAAGGAATGGAATTGAGTGTAATGGAATGGAAAGGAATGGAATGGAATGGAAAGCAACGGAATGGAGTGGAATGGAATGGAGTGTAATGGAATTTAATGGAATGAAATGGAGTGTAAAGGAATGGAATGGAATGGAATGAAAAGGAATTGAATGAAATGGAATGGAATGGAATAGAATGGAATGGAATGGAATGGAATGGAGAGTAATGGAGTGGAATGCAATGGAATGGATTGGGATGGAATGGAATTAGGAGTACTGGCATGAAATGGCATGGA
>NW_007193919.1:0-458 GCF_000164805.1 Carlito syrichta
CCTTGGCAAGCCTCTGGTGCTGAGCCAGAGCTCTCCTTAGGTTTCTCTGGGCGACGAGAAACTCTGCCTCTTTTGAGCGGTTCACAGGCGGGACGAGAACTTCGTTCCAGCTGGGAAGCGGCACATTTGCCTCTCGACGCGCCAGCAGCTGAGCCTCAGTCTCCTCAGAGAACTGTGGAGGCCGAGCCGGGCCTTCCTCTGGCGTCTCCGTACCTTGAGCCGGGGCCTCCAGCAGGGAGTGAGAGAGTCCGGCTTGCTCATGGCGCCCTGGAGACTCCACCGCGATCTGGAGCAGCAGCGGGAGGCTGCCAGGATCCACGGCGTCCATATTGGCATCCTCCTGCCCAAGAGATGCATGTTGCCGTGCCGTGGCCCCCACCGCCTTGGCGAGCCTCTGATGCTGAGCCAGAGCTCTCCTTAGGTTCCCCCGGGCCACGAGAAACTCTGCCTCTGTTGAG
>NW_007193920.1:0-327 GCF_000164805.1 Carlito syrichta
GCCAGAGCTCTCCTTAGGTTCCTGCGGGCCACGAGAAACTCTGCCTCTGTTGAGCGGGCCACAGGATCCACGGCGTCCATATTTGCATCTTCCCGCAAAGGAGATGTAAATTGCTGTGCTGTGGTCCCCACCACCTTGGCAAGCCTCTGGTGCTGAGCCAGAGCTCTCCTTAGGTTTCTCTGGGCGACGAGAAACTCTGCCTCTTTTGAGCGGTTCACAGGCGGGACGAGAACTTCGTTCCAGCTGGGAAGCGGCACATTTGCCTCTCGACGCGCCAGCAGCTGAGCCTCAGTCTCCTCAGAGAACTGTGGAGGCCGAGCCGGGCCT
>NW_007193921.1:0-724 GCF_000164805.1 Carlito syrichta
AGTCAGCTAGCTATCCAGCTAGCTAGTTAAGTCAGCTAGCATTTCAGCTAACTATTCAGCCAACTAGTTAACTCAGCTAGCTATTCAGCTTGCTAGTCAGCTAGCTAGCTGGCAAACTAGAGAGTTAAGTTAGCTATCCAGCTAGCTAGCCAGTTAGCTAGCTAGTTAAGTCAGCTAGCTAGACAAATAGATAGCTTATTTGGTATCCAGTTTTGTCAACTAGATAGCTAGCTAGTCAGCTAGCTAGTTAAGTCAGCTAGCAAATCAGCTAGTTACTTAGTTAACTAGTCGGCTAAAAACTCATCTAGATGGTCATAACTAGTGGGTTCGCTCGCTTTCCACCAGGTCAGCTAACTAGTCTGCTCCTTTGCTTGCCAATTGGTCGGCAAACTAGTCTGCTCACTCACCAGCCAACAGGTCAACTAACATTTTGGCTCTCTCACAGGCCAACAGGTTAACTACCTAGTCGTCTTGCTCTGCAGCTGACTAGTTAAGGCAGCTCACCTGTCGACTCACTCGCCAGTCAACTAGTTAAGTCGGCTCACTGGTTGACTCACTGGTCGACTGACTAGCTAAGTCCTCTTACCAGTCGGTTCACTTGCCAGTTGACTAAAGTCAGCTGACCAGTCAGTTCACTCACCAGTCAAATAGTTAATTCAGCTGGCCAGGCGTCTCACTCACTGGCTGATTAGTTAATTCAGCTGACCTGTCAGATCACTCGCCA
>NW_007193922.1:0-504 GCF_000164805.1 Carlito syrichta
CTCCTTTGCTTGCCAATTGGTCGGCAAACTAGTCTGCTCACTCACCAGCCAACAGGTCAAATAACATTTTGGCTCTCTCACAGGCCAACAGGTTAACTACCTAGTCGTCTTGCTCTGCAGCTGACTAGTTAAGGCAGCTCACCTGTCGGCTCACTCGCCAGTCAACTAGTTAAGTCGGCTCACCAGTTGGCTCACTGGCCGACTGACTAGCTAAGTCCTCTTACCAGTCGGCTCACTTGCCAGTCAACTAAAGTCAGCTGACCAGTCAGTTCACTCGCCAGTCAAATAGTTAATTCAGCTGACCAGGCGTCTCACTCACTGGCTGATTAGTTAATTCAGCTGACCTGTCAGATCACTCGCCAGACAGTGAGTTAAATCGGCTCCCCTGTCAGCTCACTCACCAACCAACTAGTTAAGTCAGTTAAACGGTTGGCCGCCTAGCCGACCAACTAGTTAAGTCAGCTAACCCATCAGTCGAATATTCGGCCAACTTGGCAGCCAACA
>NW_007193923.1:0-708 GCF_000164805.1 Carlito syrichta
TTCAGCTGACCAGGCGTCTCACTCACTGGCTGATTAGTTAATTCAGTTGACCTGTCAGATCACTCGCCAGACAGTGAGTTAAATCGGCTCCCCGTCAGCTCACTCACCAGACAACTAGTTAAGTCAGTTAAACGGTTGGCTGCCTAGCTGGCCAACTAGTTAAGTCAGCTAACCCATCAGTCGAATATTCGGCCAACTTGGCAGCCAACAAGTTAGCTCACCTAATTAGTCACTGACAAGTTAGGCCATCTAACTAATTGGCCTACTAATCGGCCGACTAATTAGGTCAGCCCAACAACCATCCAAGTAGTTAACAGAACTGACTAATGGGTAAACTTGTCAGTCAGCAATATAACCCAGCAAACTAGTATGCCGTCTAGGCGGCCAAATTGTTAAGCCAGATAACAAGTTGGTCGTGTAGTCAGTCAATGTGTTAAAACAGCTAACTCTTCTGCCGAATCGTCAACCAACAAGTTAAGTCACCTAGCTAAATCGCTAAACAATTAATTAAGTCAGCTACTTAACTCGTTTACCAACTAGTTAATACAGGCAGCTAACTTGTTAACCAACTCGTTGAGTCAGCTAGCTATCTTTTTAGCCAACTAGCTAAGTCAGCTAGCTAAGTCAGCTAGCTATCCAGCTAGCTAACTATGTCAGTTAGCTAACTATTTAATTCAGGTATTTAAATCAACTAGTTAACTAGTTAAT
>NW_007193924.1:0-327 GCF_000164805.1 Carlito syrichta
TAGCTAGCAAACTGTCTAACCATCTGAATTGAATAGGTTTTTGACTAGCAAGCGAGCAGGTTAGCCAAGTGACTTAACGAGGTGACTAAACTAAACCAGCTGGCTATCCAGTTGAATTAACTAGGTGACTCATCTTGCTAGCCAACTGTCTAACCAGGTGACTTAAATAGCAAGCTACGTAGCTAGCCAGCGGACTAGTCAGCTGACTTATCTAGGTGACTTAACTATCTAGTCAGATGTCTATACAGTTGACATAAGTAGCCAGCAACCTTGCTGGCAGGCTGGCTAGCAGGCTGACTTAACAAGCTGACTTAACTAGCTAGCCAG
>NW_007193925.1:0-450 GCF_000164805.1 Carlito syrichta
CTAGGTGACTTAACTATCTAGTCAGATGTCTATACAGTTGACATAAGTAGCCAGCTACCTTGCTGGCAGGCTGGCTAGCAGGCTGACTTAACAAGCTGACTTAACTAGCTAGCCAGCTGTTTATCCAGCTGACTTAATTGCCTAGCTATGTAGCTAGGCATCAGGCTAGACAGCTCACTAAACTAGTTGATTTAATGAAGAAGCCAGCTTTCTAGCCAGCAGACTTAACTAGCTAGCTACCTAGACAGACAGCTCGATAGCCAGCTGACTTAACTAGCTGACATACTATACGCCTGATTGCTAGCCAGCTGACTTAACTAGCTACCTACATAGCTAGCCCACTGGATTGCCAGCAAACTTAACTACCTAACTACCTAGCTAACTTGCTGACCAGCGAGCTGAATTAACTAGGTGACTTTACTAGCTAGCCAGCTTACCTTAATAGCTGAC
>NW_007193926.1:0-1232 GCF_000164805.1 Carlito syrichta
TAATTCTGTTATTCATGGGTAGAGGGATTACTTTTACTTCTATTTGTTCAATCTTCTGTTTTTTTATTATGATGTTGTGGGGTACAGTTAAGGGTTAGGTATACAATTATGTTTCATTCAGGCACCATGTTGATATGAGGTGTTTCCCCGTCCCCAGACAGATATTTGCTACTGTTAATCCCATCTCCCTCTGCCCCCATAGTTTCCCAGTACTGTCAGTCATTTTCTTATAGTATTGTATTGGATGTTCAAGGTCCATTGTATGAGTGTGAACATGTGATACTCGCATCTTTATTTCTGTGAGAGGTCACTCAGTATTATAGACTCTAGTTCCATCCAGGTTGCTGTGAAATTCATGATATTGTTCTTTTTTATGGCTGCGTAGTATTCCATCGTGTATATATACCACATTTTAAAAATCCAGTCCTCTTTTGATGGGCAGCATGGTTATTTCCAGGTTCTTGCTATTGTGAACAATGCTGCGATAAACATACGTGTCCAGGTATCTTTTTTATAGAGTGATTTGAGTTCTTCAGGATACATTCCCAGTAGGGGAATTGCGGAGTCCTATGGGAGGTTAGTATTTAGAGCTTTTAGGAATCGCCACACTGCTTTTCACAGTGCTTGCACTATTTAACACTCCCATCAACAGTGTAGAAGTGTTCCCATTTCACCACACCCTCTCCAGCAGCTGTTACTTTTTGAGTTGTTGATAATTGCCATTCTTACTGGAGTTAGATGGTATCTCAGTGTGGTTTTGATTTGCATCTCCCTGATGATTAGTGATGTTGAACATTTCTTCATGTGTCTGTTGGCTGCTCGGACGTCTTCCTTTGTAAAGTGTCTGTTCATATGTTTTGCCCATTTTATAATAGGGTTGTTTGTTTTTTTCTTTTCAGGACGTTTGAGTTCCTTGTAGATCCAGGATGTTAAGCCTTTGTCAGGCTTGGTGTTGGCAAATACTTTTTCCCAGTCTGTAGGCTGTCTCCCTGCTCTCTTGATGGTTTCTTTGGCTTTGCAGAGGCTTGTCAGTTTAATAAGGTCCCACTTGTCTATCTTCTCTCTCATGACCTGTAGGTTTTGGGTTTTGTTCAGGAATTGGATGCCTGTTCCGATTTCCTTGATGGTATGTCCTTCATTTTCTAAGGTTCTTATTGTTTGAAGTTTTACATTTAGGTCTCTCATCCATTTGGAGTTAATCTTTGTTTATGGGGATAGATAGGGGTGCTGTT
>NW_007193927.1:0-716 GCF_000164805.1 Carlito syrichta
TGTCAGTTAGTTAAGTCAGCTGGCTAGCCAGCTGGCTAGCTAGGTAGCAAGTCAGTTAAGTCAGTTGGCTAGCCAGCTGTCTAGCTAGTTAATTCAGCTAGTTAAGAGAGCTGGCAAGGCAACTGGCAATGTAGGTAGCTAGCTTGTTAAGTCAGCTAGATAGCTTCCTGTCTAGCTAGTGATGTCAGTGAGTTAAATCAGCTGGGTAGTCAACTGGGGAGCTGGTTAAGTCAGCTAGTTTAGTTAGCTCTCTAGCCAGCTGGCTAGGTGTGTAGTTGGCTACATAAGTCAGCTTGCTAGCCAGCAGGCTAGCTCTTCAAGTCAGCTACTTAAGTCAGTAGACTTGCCTGGTGGCTAGGTACGTAGCTAGCTAGTTAATTGAGCTGGCTAGCCAGCTTGCTAGCTAAAGTCATCTGGGTAATTCAGCTGACTAGCCATGTGTCTAGAGAGTTAGCCAACTATTTAAGGCAGCTGTCTAGCCAGCTGACTTGCTTGTTAAGTCAGCTAGTTAAGTCCCCTGGCAACCAACTAGCTAGCTAGTTAAGTTAGATCGTTAAGTCAGTTGGCTATCCATCTGGTTAGCTAGGTAAAAAGTTAAAGTCAGATGGATAGTAATAGTCTAGCTAGTTATTTCAGCTAGTTAAGTCAGCTGGCTAGAATGGACGTTAGATATATGTCATCTAGTCATGTCAGGTATCTAGCTAGTTAAGTCAACT
>NW_007193928.1:0-706 GCF_000164805.1 Carlito syrichta
CCTTTCTATTCCATTTCTCTCCTTTCCATTCCTCTACATTCCCTACCATTCCATTCCTCTGCCTTCCATTCCATTCCATTCCACTACAGTCCTCTACATTCCGTTGATTCCACTCTATTCCATTCCTCTTCATTGGATTGCATTCCATTCCATTCCTCTCCATTCCATTCCTCTGCATTCTATTCCTTTCCTTTACATTACATTCAAGTATAATCCATTCCACTCTATTCCATTGCATTCCAATCGTCTACATTCCATTCCTCTCCATTCCATTCAATTGCATTACTCTCCAGGCCATTCAAGTTCTCTCCATTTCATTGCATTCCTCTCCGTTCCATTCCATTTGCCTTCAATTCATTCCATTCCATTCCATTCCTCACCCTTCCATTCCACTGCATTCGAATCCATACTATTCCCCTCCATTACATTCCTTTCCATTCGATTTCACTCCATATCTCTCCATTCCATTTCTATCCATTCATTCCTCTCCATTCCATTCCTCTCCGTTCCATTCCTCTTCATTCCATTCCTCTCCCTTCCGTTTTTCTCCATTTATATCCTCTCCATTGCAGTTCATTCCATTCCTCTCCATTTTATTTCTCTCCATTCCATTCTATTCCTCTCCATTCCATTCCTTTCCAGTCCCTTCCGTTCTCCTCGATTCCATTCCACTCCTCTCCTTTCGATTTCATTCCATTCCATTCCA
>NW_007193929.1:0-341 GCF_000164805.1 Carlito syrichta
CTTCCTTATGAGGGTCTTCTGGCTTTGTTCACTTTTCAGGTTGGAGCATAGGCTGCAATCTGAACTTTTTGCAGTTTTGAGGCTTAACTGAGAGGGAAGCTGTGGTTCAGAATGTATATGCTAATTCTAGCATCCACGAACAGGTGTATGAACACACTGGAACCTATTTCCCTCTGCCTTACAATCTATCCATGCAGTAGTATGTGGGCTTGGTCCCTATATTAAAAAGGGGGCATAAAAGAGGAAAATAATGGAGAAAGGGGGGTCAATAGGAAGTTAGAAAGAGAGAAGAGCGAGAGGGAAAACAGACATACATACCAACTGTCAGGTGAGAAAGAGAC
>NW_007193930.1:0-528 GCF_000164805.1 Carlito syrichta
GGGAATGGAGTGGAAAGGAATAAAATGGAATTGAAAGGACAGAAATGAAATACAATGGAATCGAATGGAGAGTAATGGAATTCAAAAGAATGGAAAGGAATGGAGATTAATGGAATGGAATGGAATGGAATGAATTGGAATGGAGAGTAAGGGATTGGAATGGAATAGAATGGAGAGTAACGGTATGGAATGGAATGGAATGGAGGGTAACGGAATGGAATGGAATGGAATGGAATGGAGAGTAACGGAAAGGAATGGAATGGAATGGAATGGAATCAAATGGAGAGTAACGGAAGCAAAGGAATGGAATGGAGAGTAACGGAATGGACTGCAATTTATAGTAACGGAATGGAAATTCTTGGAATGGAAAGGAATGTAACGGAATGGAATGGAGAGTAATGGAATGGAATGGAATGAACTGGAATGGAATGGAAAGGAGAGGAACAGAATGGAATGGAATAGAATGGAATGCAATGGAAAGGAATGGAGAGCAACAACATGAAATGAAAAGGAATGGAATGGAATGGA
>NW_007193931.1:0-679 GCF_000164805.1 Carlito syrichta
ATAGTTTCCCAGTATGGTCAGTCATTTTCGTATAGTATTGCATTGGATGTTTAAGGTCGATTATATGAGTGAGAACATGTGATACTCGGATCTTTGTTTCTGTGAGAGGTCATTCAGTATTATAGACTCTAGTTCCATCCAGGTTACTGCAAAATTCATGATTTTGTTCTTTTTTATGGCAACGTAGTATTCCATCGTTATTTATTTATTTCAATCACAGTTTTCTTTACTGCTGTTATCTCAGTTATCAGCTTCTTCCTATTTTTCTCTTTTGTCTCCTCAGTTCTTTATATTATTTCTATGAATGTCTTGATGTCTAGGTTTGTAGTATGTGACCAGTCATTCAGGGTACTCTTTATTGTTAGCATTCTGAAGTCCATTTCTCACTGTCTGACCTCCCAGGGGTCTGCATGAGACCTGTATTCTTCTGTTGGTATTTCTTCATTTGTGTAGATTTTCCTCTCCACTTTTCCTCCATCTTCTTTAATTCTGTTGTTCTGGAATGGCAGGATTACTCTTATTTCTGTTTTCTCAATCTCCCATTCTTCCACATTTGAATCCTCTAGTTTTATGCAGTTCTGTTGCTAGACTGTTGTTTGGGGGTTTTCAATGTTACAGTTGAAAATCTATCTACAAATTCCAGTGTCCACTGACAAGTGTATGGGTCTCCTGGGATCCC
>NW_007193932.1:0-694 GCF_000164805.1 Carlito syrichta
GAAATGGAAGCAATGGAATGGAATGGAATGGAATGGAGAGTAAAGGAATGGACTGCAAATTATAGTAACGGAAAGGAATGGAATGGAGTGGAGATTCATGGAATGTATAGGAAGAGAATGGAATGGAATGTAACGGAATGGAATGGAGAGTAATGGAATGGAATGGAATGAAATGGAATGGAATGGAAAGGAGAGTAACAGAATGGAATGGAATAGAGTGGAATGGAATGGAAAGGAATGGAGAGCCACAAAATGAAATGGAAAGGAATGGAATGGAATGGAATGGAGAACAATGGAATGGAATGGAATGGAATGGAATGCAATGGAGAGTAACGGAATGGAATGCAATAGTATTGAGAGTAACTGAATGGAATGGAGTGGAATGGAAATGTTTGGAATGGAATGGATGGTAACTGAATGGAATGGAATTGATAGGAATGGAATAAAATGAAATGGAATGGAGAGTGACGTAATGGAATGCAATGGGATGGAATGGAATGGAAGGGAATGGAGAGTGATGGAATGTAATGGAATGGGATGGAATAGAATGGAATGGAATGGAATGGAGAGTAACGCAATGGAATGGAGCGTAATGGAATGGAGAGTAACGGAATGGAATAGAATGGAGAGTAATGGAATGGAATGAAATGGAATGGAATAGAATGAAATGGAATGGAGAATAACGGAATGGAAT
>NW_007193933.1:0-774 GCF_000164805.1 Carlito syrichta
CCCATCAAAAGAGGGCTGGATAAAAAAATGTGGTACATATACACGATGGAATACTACGCAGCCATAAAAAAGAACAAAATCATGAATTTCGCTGCAACCTGGATGGAACTAGAGTCTATAATACTGAGTGACCTCTCACAGAAACAAAAATCCGAATATCACATGTTCTTACTCATATAATGGACCTTGAACATCCAATGCAATACTATGAAAAAATGACGGATGGTATTGCGAAACTATGGGGGGGAGGGGGATGGGATTAACAGTAGCAAATATCTGTCGGGGGATGGGAAAACACTTCTTATCTACAGGGTGCCTGAATGAAACGTCATTGTACACCTAACCCTTAACTGTACCCCACAAAACCATAATAAAAAATACTGATTAATGAAAAAAAGAAAAAGAAAAAAAAAAAAAGAATATTGTCCAAATTGGGTCTCTTGCTCTGGTGATAACATATTGAAGATTGGAGACAGGGCAAGATGGTGACGGCATAGGTGAACTGGTGAGATTCTCTGAACGTGAGTTCCCAAAAAGGCTATTACTTCGCTACCCCCATCCCCCAGCCCACCACCAACCACGCTGGGGTCAGGCCCGGGAACTTCAGTCCCACGCAAGGCCAGATATTGCGGCCCCCCCCACTGCTGCCGGTCTACTCGTGTGTGGAAGTCTCCGGTCCCAGCCCCCTCCAGATCCCTCCCTGGCTGCATTGTCTCAGCCCCGGCACCTGGCACCAAGCCACTGGTCACACAGGGAGGCTCTGGGCGCCTGCCC
>NW_007193934.1:0-1001 GCF_000164805.1 Carlito syrichta
CCAGCCCCCTCCAGATCCCTCCCTGGCTGCATTGTCTCAGCCCCGGCACCTGGCACCAAGGCACTGGTCACACAGGGAGGCTCTGGGCGCCTGCCCCTCAGAGACGCCGGTTCCATTTCTGGCTGAAGTCCTCTGTAGGGTCCTAGCGCCACTCTTGCCGTTTAAAGCCTGCCCTTTGGAACTTTGGAGCTCTGGAACTCCGGGTCCACCCTGGCTGAGGCACTCAGCGTGCGACCCCAAACCAGAGGACCCAGACAAGCAGAGAAAAACAGATCTGCTTAAACTGCCTTGCCATTCTCCAGGCAGAGACTTCCATTGCCCCGCCCACCTATCAACAAACTTAACCACATTTCCTAAGGCCAGGTATTGCAGCGTGTGGGGAAGTTTTGGGTCCCTGCTCCCTCCAGCTCTCTCCCCGGCTGCATTGTCTCCAGCCCAGCACCCGGCACTGCCGGTCGCACAGGGAGGCTCTGAGCGCCCGCCCCTCAGAGACACCGGTTCCATTACTGGCTGAAGTACTCTGTAGGGTCCCAGCACCACTCTCGCCGTTTACAGCCTGCCCTTTGGAACTTTGGAGCTCTGGAACTCAGCATGAGAACCCAAGCCAGAGGACCCAGAAAAGTGGAGAAAAACAGATTTGCTTAAACTGCCTCGCCATTCTCCAGGCAGAGACTTCCACTGCCCCGCCCACCTAGCAACAAACTTTACCTCATTTCCTAAGGCCAGATATTGCAGCGTGGGGAAACTTTGGGTTCCTGCTCCCTCTGGCTCTCTCCCCAGCTGCATTGTCTCCAGCCTGGCACCCGGCACCGCGGGTCACACAGGGAGGCTCTGGGCGCCCGCCCCTCAGAGACACCGGTCCCATTCTTGACTGAAGTACTTTGTGGGGGGCCCAGAGCCACTCTCGCCGCCCACTGCCTGCCCTTTGGAGCTTTGGAGCTCTGGAACTCTGGGCCCACCCAGGCTGAGCACTCAGTGTGAGACCCCAAGCCGGGGGACCA
>NW_007193935.1:0-569 GCF_000164805.1 Carlito syrichta
GAAAGGGATAGAATGGATTGGATTGGAATTGAATGGAATTGAGAGTAGTGGAATGGAATGGAAAGGAATGGAATGGAAGGCAATGGAATGGAATGGCGAGTAACGGAATGGAATGGAGTGCAATGGAATGGAATGGAATGGAATGGAATGAAATTAAGAGGAACGGAATGGAATGGAAAGGAATAGATTGGAGAGAAACAGAATGAAATGGAATGGAATGGAATGGAAGGAGAGTAAAGGAATTGAATGGACTGGAATGGAATTCAATTTAGAGTAACAGAATGGAACGGAATGGAATGGAATGGAATCGAATGGAATGGAGAGATATGGAATGGAATGGAGAGTAACGGAATGGAATGGAATGGAATGGAAGGGAGTGGAATGGAATGCAATGGAATGGAATGGAGACTAATAGAATGGAATCGAATGGAATGGAGTGGAAACTAATGGCAAGGAATGGAATGGAGAGTAACAGAGTGGAAGGGAATGGAGAGTAACGGATTGGAATGGAATGGTATGGAGAGTAACGGATTGGATTGGAATGGAATGGAATGGAATAGAATGGAGTG
>NW_007193936.1:0-2361 GCF_000164805.1 Carlito syrichta
TGGAAAGGAATGGAATGGAAAGGAGAGTAACAAAATGGAATGGAATGCAATGGAATGGAATGGAATGGAATGGAATAGAGAGTGACGGAGTGGAATGGAATGGGAAGAAATGGAATGGAATGGAATGGAATGGAGAGTAACGCAATGGAATGGAGAGTAATGGAATGTAATATAATGGAGAGTAACAGAATGGAATGGAATAGAGAGTAACGAAATGGAATGGAATGGAAAGTAACGGAATGGAGTGGAATGGAATGGAATGGAATGGAATGGATAGTAACAGAATGGAAAGGAATGGAGAGTAACGGAATGGAATGGAATGGAATGGAGGAGTAACGGAATGGAATGGAATGGAGAGTAACGGAATGGAACGTAATGGGTTGGAATGGAACGCAATGGAGAGTAACGGAATGGAATGCAATAATATTGAGAGTAACTGAATGGAATGGAATGGATATGTATGGAATGGAATAGATGGTAACTGAATGGAATGGAATCAAAAGGAATGGAATGAAATGAATTGGAATGGAGAGTGACGTAATGGAATGCAATGGGATGGAATGGAATGGAAGTGAATGGAGAGTGACGGATTGTAATGGAATGGGATGGAATAGAATGGAATGGAATGGAATGGAGAGTAACGCAATGGAATGGAGCGTAATGGAATGGAATGGAATGGAGAGTAACGGAATGGAATAGAATGGAGAGTAACGGAATGGAATGAAATGGAATGGAATAGAATGAAATGGAATGGAGAATAACGGAATGGAATGGAGTGGAATGGAATGAAATGGAATGGAATGGAATGGAATGTAGAGTAATGAAATAGAATGTAATGGGATGGAATGAAATGGAATAGAGATTAACGGAATGGAATGGAGAGTAACAGAATGTAATGTACTGGAATGGAATTCAATGGAGAGTAACGGAATGGAACGGAATGGAATGGAATCGAATCGAATGGAATGGAGAGTTATGGAATGGAATGGAGAGTAACTGAAAGGAATGGAAAGGATAGTAACAGAATGGAATGGAAAGGAGTGCAATGGAATGGAATGGAATGGAGAGTAATGGAATGGAATGGAATGGAATTAATGGAATGGAATGCAATGGAATGGAGCATAACGGAATGGAATTGAATGGAATGGAGTGGAGAGTAATGCAATGAAATGGAATGGAGAGTAACGGATTGGAATGGAATGGAAGGGAATGGAGAGTAACAAATTGGAATGGAATGGAGTGGAGAGTAAAGGATTGGATTGGAATGGAATGGAATAGAATGCAGTGTAGCAGAATGGAATGGAAAGAAATGGAATGGAGAGTAATGGAATGGAATGGAATGGACTGGAATGGAGAGTAATGGAAAGGAATGGGATGGAATGGAAAGTAACTGAATGAAGAGGACTGGATTGTTTTGGAATGGAAGGAAATGGAATGGAATGGAATGGAATGGAATGAAATGGAATGGAGAGTTACGGAATGGAAAGCAATGGAATGGATAGTATCATCATGAAGTGGAATGCAATGGAAGGTGATGAAATGGAGAATATCAGAATGAAATGGAATGGAAAGGAATGGAAAGGAATGGAATGGATTTGAATGGAATGGAATGGAGAGTAACGGAATGGAATGGAATGGAATGAAATTGAAAGGAAATGAATGGAGAATAATGGAGTGGAATGAAATGGAATGGAATGGAGAGTAACGGAATTGAATGGAATGGAATGGAATGGAAAGGAATGGACAGTAACAGAATGGAATGGAATGGCATGGAAGGGAATGGATTGGAATGGAATGGAATGAAATGGAACGTAGATGAACGGAATGGAATGGAGAGAAACAGAATGGAATGGAATGGAATGGAGTGGAGAGTAACGGAATTGAATGGAATTGAATGGAATTCAATGGAGAGTAATGGAATGGAACGGAATGGAATGGAATGGAATCGAATGGAATGGAGAGTTATGGAATGGAATGGACAGTAACGGAATGGAATGGAATGGAATGCAGAGTAATGGAATGGAAGGGAATGGAAAGGAGCATAACGGAATGGAATGGAATAGAATGGCAAGTAATAGAATTAAATGGAATGGCATGGAAGGGAATGGTGAGTAATGGAATGGAGTGGAATGGAATGGAATGGAGAGTAATGGAATGGAAAGGAATGGAATGGAATTGAAAGGAATGGAATGCAGAGTAAAGGATTGGAGTGGAATGGAATGGATAGTAGCGGAATGGAAAGGAAAGGAGAGAAAAAGAATGCTATGAAATGGAATGGAATGGAGAGTAATGGATTGGAATGGAATGGAATGGAATAGAATGCATTGGAAAGGAGTAATGGAATGGAATGGAATGGAATGG
>NW_007193937.1:0-1993 GCF_000164805.1 Carlito syrichta
AACTCGTCGGTCAACTAATTAACCCAGCTAACTAGTCGGCCAACTAGTTGGCCGACTTGTGAAGCCAGCTAACAAGTCAGCCGAATAGTCAGCCAATGTGTTAAACCAGATAATTAGTTGGCCGAATTGTCAGCCAACAATTTATGTCACCTAGCTAACTCGTTACCCAACTAATTAAGAAAGCTACTTAACTCGTTTAACAAGTAGTTAAAACAGTCAGCTAACTCATTAACCAACTCGTTATGTCAGCTAGCTATCTGATTAGCCAACTAGTTAAGTCAGCTAGCTAACTCAGCTAGCTAACTAGCTAGCTAGTTAAGTCTGCTAGCTAAGAAAGTAATCTCACTATTTAGCTAACTATTTAAGTCAGCTACTTAAGTCTGCTACCTAACTATTTAGCTAACTAGGTAACTCAGCTAGTTATTCACCTGCTAAATATTTACCTAACTATTTGATTCAGGTAGTTAAGTCAGCTAGCAAACTACTTAAGTCAGCCAGTTAAGTCAGCTAGCTAAGTAGTTAAGTCAGCTAGCTATGTCATCCAGTAAAGTCAGCTTTCTAATTAAAAGAGCTCACAAGCCAGCTGGCAACTTAAGTAGCTAGCTAGTTAAGTCAGCTAGATAGCTACCTGGCTAGCTAGTGATGTCAGTGAGTTAAGTCAGCAGGCTAGCCAACTGTGTAGCTGGTTACGTTAGCTAGTTTAGTCAGCTGTCTAGCCAGTTGACTAGGAAGGTATCTAGCTAGATAAGTCAGCTTGCTAGCCATCAGACTATCTAGTTATGTCAGCTAGTTAAGTCAGCTGGCTATTCAGCTGCCTAGGCAGGTAGCTAGCTAGTTAACTGCTGGCTAGCCAGCTGGCTACTTCGTTAAGTCAGCTACTTAAATCGGCTGGATAGGCTGGTGGCTAGCTGGGTAGGTGGCTATCTCATTAAGTCAACACGTTAAGCCAATGCCTAGACAGCTGGCTAGCTGGATTAAAAGTTAGTTACATTAGATCGGTAGCCAGCTGGCTCACTAGTTATTTCAGCTAGTTAAGTCCACTGGCTAGCTAGGAAGCTAGCTAGTTAACTCAGCTAGATATGCCAGCTAGCTAGCTTGTTATGTTAGCTAGTTAAGTCACCAAGCTACCTGATAGCTAGATAGGTAGCAAGCTAGCTAAATCAACTACTTAAGTCTGTTGGGTATCTAGGTAGCTAGCAATTAAGTCAGCTAGTTAAGTCAGGTTGCTAGCTAGTTTAGTCAGCGAGTTAAGTCACCTGGCTAGACAGCTGCATAGAAGGATACCTGGCTAGTTAAGTCAGCTGGCTAGCCAACTAGCTAGCTAGTTTACCCACCTAGTTAAGTCAGCTCGCTTGCCAGCAGGTTAGCTAGGCAGTTAGGTAGTTAAGTCAGCTGACAAACCAGCAGGCTATGTAGGTAGGTAGCTAGTTAAGTCTGCTGGTTAGCCATCTGGTGTCTAGTTATGTCAGCTAGATAAGTCAGCTAGCTATTCACCTGTCTAGCTAGGTACCTTGCTAGCCAACTGGCTACTTCATTAAGTCAGCTACTTAAGTCAGCTGGCTAGCCTGCTGGCAAGGCAGCTAGCTAGGCACTTAAGTCTGCTGGCTAGCCAGCTGGGTAACTAGTTAATTCAGCTAGTTAAGTCAGCTGGCATGCCTGAGTGCTAGCTAGGGAGTTAGCTAGTTATGTCAGCTGTCTAGACTTCTGGCTAGATAGTTAAATGACCAAGTTAAGTCAGTTGACTAGCCTGTTGGCTAGCTAGGTAGCTTGTGAGTTAAGTCAGCTCGCTAGACAGCTTGCTAGAAAGATAAGTCACCTAGTTAATTCAACTGGATAGCCAGCTGACTAGTTATGTAGCAAGCAAGTTAATTCAACTGGCTAGAAAGCAGGCCAGCTAGTTAAAAAAAGCTAGTTATGTCACCTGGCTAGCCCACTGGCTAGCTCAGTATTGACGTAGTAAAGTCAGTTGGTTAGCCAGCTGGTTAGCTAAGTT
>NW_007193938.1:0-587 GCF_000164805.1 Carlito syrichta
CAAGTGCAGCCCTTACCAACCCATCCCCCACAAACCCCTTTTTAGCACTTCTCACTACTGAAGAGTCCCCAATGGACTCACTTCCTCCTTTACCCTCTTCTGTAATAAATCCCCAAGTATGGGACGTAAACTCCCCCTCCCTAGCACACTGCCCCCCAGTTCACATTCAGCTCAAAAACCCCTCTGCCTACCCCAACCAACCTCAATACTCTCTTCCTACCTCCAGCCTCCTGGGACTTCAACCTGTCATCAACTCTTTATTACAGAAGGGGTATCTGCACGCTACCAACTCCCTGTTTAACACTCTCATTTTAGCGGTACGAAAACCAGACGGCATTTACCGCTTAGTACAAGATCTAAGACTCATTAACGTGGCTGTTATCCCCATTCACAGGCTAGTCCCCAATCCTTATACCATTCTATCCTCAATTCCCCCAACTGCCACTCACTTTTCAGTCCTCAATGTTAAAGACGTGTTCTTCACCGTCCCTCTGGCAGCGGACTCACAAAACATCTTCGCGTTCACATGGACTGACCCAACATCTCGCCATTCACAACAACTCACCTGGACAGTCTTGCCACAAGGA
>NW_007193939.1:0-1030 GCF_000164805.1 Carlito syrichta
TCTATCTAATTAAGTCAGCTAGTTAAGTCAGCTGGTTAGTCAGCTGGCTAGCTAGGTGACTGGCATGCTAAGTCAGCTGGTTACCAGCCTGGTCAGGGAACTGGCCAGATTATTAAACCGGCTCGCTAGGCTGTTGAACACCAGGGTGGCTGGCAAATAAGCTAGCTTTCTATCCCACTTTCCAGTCAGACGGCTGGCTATTTAAGCCAGCTGGCTAGTCAGGTGCCTAGTCCGCTAGGTAGCTAGCTGGCTGCCAATCAGGAAGCCAGCCAGGTAGCTAGCAATTTAAGCCAGCTGGCTAGCTGCCTAGCAAACGAGGTAGCTAGCTAGTTAAGTCAGCTGGCTAGCCAGGTAGCCAGCCAACTAGTTAGTAAGCTAGTTTAGTCAGCTAGCTAGCCAGCAGACTAGCTGTTTAAGTCAGCTAGTTAAGTCAGCTGGCAACCAGCTGGCTAGCTAGTTGACAGCTCATTATGTCTGTTTTATATCCAGCTGGTTAGCTAGTTAAAAAGCTCATCAAGTCAGATGGTTATCCATCGGGCTAGCAAGTTATTTCAGCTAGTTACATCAGCTGGCTAGCAAGGAAGTTAGATATATACAAGTCAGCTAGTTATGTCAGCTAGCTAGCTAGTTAATTCAGCTAGTTAAGCCATCTGGCAAGCAAGATGTCTAACTAGGTAGCTAGCTAGTTAAGCCAGCTAGTTAAGCCAACTGTCTAGCTAGGTAGCTAGCTGGTTAATTCAGCTATTTACATCAGCTTGCTTGCTAGTAAAGTCAGCAAGTTAACTCAGCTGGTTAGCCAGCTGCCTAGCTGTGTAGTTATCTAATTAAGTGAACTGGCTAGTCAGTTAGCTAGCTAGTTGAGTAACCTTGTTAAGTCTGCTCACTAACAAGCTCGATAGCTAGGTAGCTAGAAGTTATGTCAGCTGGCAAGAGAGCAGGCTACGTAGGTAATTAGGTAGTTAAGTCAGCTGACTATCCAGCTGTCTAGCTAGGTAGCTAGGCAGTTAAATCAGCCTGCTAGACAGCTGGA
>NW_007193940.1:0-468 GCF_000164805.1 Carlito syrichta
AATGGAACGGAATGGAATGCATTGGAATGGAGACGAATGAAATTGAGTGGAATCAAATAGAATAGAGAGGACTGGAGTGGAATGGAATGGAATGGAGAGGAATGGAAAGAAGAGAAATGGAATAGAAATGAATGGAAGGGAACGTTATACGGAGGAACTGGAAAGAGAGGAACTGAATTGAGAGGAAAGGAATGGAGTGGAATGGAATGGAATGGAAGGGAGATGAATGGAATGAAATGGAGAGGATTGGGAATGGAATGGAGTGGAATGGAATGGAATGGCGTGGAATGCAGTAGAATGGAGAGGCATGGAGTAGAATGGAGAGGAAATTAATGGAATGGAATGGTGTGGAATGGAATGGAATGGAATAGAGATTAATGGAATAAATACAGTAGAAAGGAAAGGAATGGAATGGAATGGAGTCGAGAGGAATAGATGGAATGAAAAGGAATGGAAATGGAATGGAAG
>NW_007193941.1:0-3009 GCF_000164805.1 Carlito syrichta
CTTCTCTGACCCCAACAGCCCTTCAAGGCCTGCCTCTGACCCTAAAGGCCGTCTAGACCCCGCGGTGCTTGGTTGACCCCAAGTCTTGCCTTGACCAAGTGTTGCCTTGACCCCACGTCTTGCCTTGACCCTAAGAGTCGTCTTCCAAGATGGCGAAGACCCACCCTCATCCCCCCTTCTCTGACCCCAACAGCCCTTCAAGGCCTGCCTCTGACCCTAAAGGCCGTCTAGACCCAGCGGTGCTTGGTTGACCCCAAGTCTTGCCTTGACCAAGTGTTATCTTGACCCCAAGTCTAGCCTTGACCCCAAGAGGTGTCTTCCAAGATGGCGAAGACCCACCTTGTCCCCCCTTCTCTGACCCCAACGGCCCTTCAAGGCCTGCCTCTGACCCCAAAGGCCATCTAGACCCAGCAGTCCTTGGTTGACCCCAAGTCTTGCCTTGACCAAGTGTTGCCTTGACCCCACGTCCTTGGTTGACCCCAAGTCTTGCCTTGACCAAGTGTTATCTTGACCCCAAGTCTAGCCTTGACCCCAAGAGGTGTCTTCCAAGATGGCGAAGACCCACCCTCGTCCCCCCTTCTCTGACCCCAACAGCCCTTCAAGGCCTGCCTCTGACCCCAAAGGCCGTTTAGACCCAGTGGTCCTTGGTTGAACCCTAGTCTTGCCTTGACCAAGTGTTGCCTTGACCCCACGTCTTGCCTTGGCCCAAGAGTCGTCTTCCAAGATGGCGAAGACCCACCCTCGTCCCCCCTTCTCTGACCCCAACGGCCCTTCAAGGCCTGCCTCTGACCCTAAAGGCCGTCTAGACCCAGCAGTCCTTGGTTGACCCCATGTCTTGCCTTGGCCCAAGAGTCGTCTTCCAAGATGGCGAAGATCCACCCTCGTGCCCCCTCCTGTGACCCCAGCCACGTTCAAGGGCGCGTGCTCGCGAAACACCTACCTTGGGTGTCCCCGACGGGTCCGCCTCCCCCTGTGGGGGGAGAAAGCACACGTGTGTGTGATTATGCGGCACACATGCTCCGGGACACACACCCACAACACGCCTTTGGACACGCACAGGCAAGCAGGCACACGCAAGTCTGTGTGCAAACACACGAGGCATGTACACCCGCCCCCACACACGAGGATGCACGCCCAGAGCCATGCCCACGAGCCCAGGAGGTTGGTTGAGGAATGCTAGCTAAGCCGGGACAGCACAGCAAGACCCCATCTCCACCCACATAAACACACATCGGTGGGCTCATGCACGTGAATGCATGCCTGCGCACACACACGCAAGCACACGGTTCACGTCCAGACACGTGCATGCCGTGCACACACAGGAGACATGCACCCACGCCCGTAACATGAGCCTCATCCACGTGCACACGCAGGCATGGGCCCAGCCGGCCCACGTGCATACCCAGGCACGCCTGTATGCAAACACGTACGTATGCATACACACACACACACGCCGCCACCCCCCGAGGGGGTCCCGCTTCCCTCCCAGATCTTGAGGCCAGGAGTTCGAGCCCAGCCTGGGCAAGGCAGCAAGATCTCCTCTCCGGCCAGCCAAAAATAAAAATAAAAATACCCGGGTGTGGGGGCGCACGCCCACGATCCCAGCCGGGGGGGGAGTCTGAGGCCGCAGGATGCCCTGAGCCCAGGCGGCTGGCTGAGGCATGGGGCGAAGGCTGGACAACGCGGCAAGACCCCATCTCCAAAAAACTTGCTTTCGTGAAGGACAGGCGTCTACACAGCCGGGGAGAGAGGACACAGGCCGGTTGCCTAAGCCAGACTTCTGGCCGCACCCCAGGGGCCTCTGCGCAAAGCACAAACAAGCCAAACCCGTTGCGCCAGCTTCAGGGAGGGGCCGGTGAGTCACCCCAGCTGGCCCGTCTCCCTGTCATCAGACAATGACTCACGGCCGCGCCCTGGAGAGCTCAGAGACCCGGTGGATGGGGGAAAAAAAAATTAAAAACAGCAGATGGCCTCTTCCAGAGGCAGCCTGGAAAATAAAAAGCTTTGAGAGGATGGCTGGAATCCAGGCGTTCGAGACCAGCCTGGGCAACATAGCAAGACCCCATCTCTACCAAAAAAAAAAAAATTAAAAAATAGATTCGCCCGGCATGTTTTTTTAAAAAAGTAAAAATAGCCAGTCGAGGCTGTGCCAGCCTGGGCCGGGTAGTGAGACCCCATGGCTGAAATCAATCAAGCCCTCTGGGAGGCCGAGGCGAGAGGATGGTCTGAGCCCGGGGGTTCGAGACCCGCCGGGGCAACTCGGCCCGACCTCATCTCCGCGATGCATCGAGAAATTAGCCGGACGCGGGGGCGCACGCCTGCGGTCCTGGCGACTCGGGAGGCTGAGGCAGGAGGATCGGCCGAGCTCGGGAAGTCGAGGCTGCCGTGAGCTGTGATGGCGCCCCTGCGCTCCCGCCTGGCCCACGCGGTGAGACCCCAACCCCAAAATCGACCCATCCATCAATCTTTGAATCCGCCCGTGACCGACAAGGTCCACCTTCCTGGACCAAGCCCGTGACAGTCCCTCGCGTGTCGGTCTGCGGTTTCTCGTGACGTCTGTCCTCCTCCAAGGCAGGCATCCTTTTGAGAGACGTGATGCAATCACGCCGGACACACGCTCTCGAGAGGGGCTGCGTCCCAGGCTCGGTCACCGACACCCGGCTACGAATAAACCTCTTGGGTCACCTTTGGCTGACCTTGGGGTTTTTGCATTGTCACTTTTTTTCTTTTTTTTTTTTGAGTCGGAGTCTCAAAATGCAGCCTCTGCCCATCGGACTTGGGGAAAAAATAAAAAATAAAAAATAAAAATAAAATAAGACTTCAAAATGCAGCCTCTTTCCGTGGGACTTAGGGCAAAAAAAAAGAAAAAAGTTTAAAAATAAGAATTCAGCCGGGCTCGGCGGCTCCGCCTGTCATCCCGCGCCTTTGGGAGGCTGAGGTCAGTGGACGGCCTGAGCCCGCGGGTTCGAGATCCGCCTGGGCGGCCAGACCCCATGTCTCCAATAAATC
>NW_007193941.1:3184-8197 GCF_000164805.1 Carlito syrichta
GGCCGGGAGCGGCCGCCGCCCTCCGGTCTGGGCGACAGAGTGAGACTCCCACTCAAAAAATAATAACAAGAAGAAGAATTCAAAATGCAGCCTCTACCCATGAGATTTAGGACCAAAAAAAACCACTTAAAATTAAAATAAAATAAGATTTCAAAACGCAGCCTCTGCCCACTGGACTTGGGTAAAAAATAAAAATCAAAACCTTGGGATTTTTGCAGCGTCGCTTTCTAACTCGCCTTGTCCATTCCCACTCGGCTACGAATGAGCCTCTTCAAGCGTCTTTGGCTGCCCCTGGGATTTTTGCCGCCTCGCTTTCTCCATGTTCTTGCAGTTCTGTGCTGTTTGCTTCTACCGAAACCTAAAAGCGTGCGTGTGCGTGTGTGCGTGTGCGTGTGCATGACACCCTTGCCCTCCCGGGAAACAGAAACAGGCCAGCCCAGCACAGAGAGGTTCAGACACCAGCACGGAAAGCCACCGCACCCCGAGACCCAGGCCTACCGTGGGTGCTCCCAGAGCTGTCGTAATCGGGGTAGCCACCGCCGCCTCCACCCCCTGCGAGACAGACACCGGGTGACTGAGGGACACGCCATCTGCCCGTGGGGTCTCCAGCCGGGGTCAGGCTCTCTGGGTGAGTTCAGGCCTCCCCCCCGCCCCCGAGAGGCCAGACACCCACCTGCAGGGGGCCGGGGCCGGGCCGGGGAGCGTCCGTCGTCGAGGTCCACGTCGTGGAAGTGGCCTGCGGGACAGAGCACGCGTGTGGCTGACACGCCCTCCCCTCACGCCCCGCTCCGTGGGTTTTCTTTTCTTTTTTTTTTTTGGTCGAGACGGGGTCTTGCTGTGCTGTCCAGGCTGGTCTCAAACTCCTGGCCTCGGCCTCCCCCAGCCCCGGGTTTTTTTTCCAAGAGGCCTCTGGATAAACACCCCTTCTCGGTGTCTTTTTGATCAGAGTCTGAGATTCCCAGGCCCTTTTGGGGGTGGAAGGTCATTTCAGAACTTTCTAGGAAGTGGAATTGGAGCTGCCGGACCGCTGTGGGCCACCGCGTGAGACCCCGACTCGACAAAATAACAGAACATATTAAATAAAATACGCATACGCCAGAAAATAGAAGAGAAGGTGACACGAAATAACATACGCGGTCATAAAAGGTGATATCGAAGAATATACCTACGGCCTAAAAGCAAAAAATAATTTAAAGAAAAGGCCGCGCGATATGAAAATGACAGAAAATGTAATGAATAAAAAAACGATGTAAAACGTGGCGTGCTGCGACAAGGCGATCTAAGCCACCGCAAGACGGCTCTCGGAAACAAAATACGATATGCATTGAAATTTTTTGAACTCGGCGAGATTAAAACCCACGATACTGTCACACGGTACAAAATAAACGATGAAATGCCGATATCTGCTATCGATCAAGGACTATATTTCCTCTCTGTGAATTTCGGTGTTCAATACAGCAAGACAGGCTACGCGGAAAATAAAGCGAAACAACATAAAACCTCACACAACGTGAGGCCGAGAATACCTGAAATATTCTAAAATCTAGCGCAAGAAAATAGCGTGTCCGAAATCGGGGAAGCCATGACCCAGAAACGCCCCGCGAGCCGGGCTAAACACGCCGCGGAAGACGACGCCCCAGCCGGCGCCACCCATGCAAACCCGCCCAAAGACGAAAACCAGGGTCCGAGGAGACCAGGTCTGGCCGTCGCTTGACGCCCGGCCTGGGGCCCGGCCCCCGGGGCTCTCCTCACCTCCACTGTGGCCGGGATTCCCGGGCTGCGGGCGGGCGGGCGGCTTCGGCCTGGGGTAGACGCCTGGGGGGAGACGACGGGGGGGGTGTCAGGGCCGCGAGGGCGCAGGAACGAGACCAGCCAGAAGCGAGAAAAGGCCGGAATCCAGAGAGATGTCCTCCGCAGGGGTCAGGTGGGCTAGCCTGGGCAAGCACACCGTTTCAGGGGAATGTGCGTGCTTTCTTTTGGCTCAGGATAGCATATACAGGGGCTTGGGCTAGCCTGGGCTCACCCGGGCTATCTTGGGCTAGCCTGGGCTGTCTTGGGCTAGCCTGGGCTCTCTTGGGCTAGCCTGAGGCAAGCACACAGTTTCAGGGGAATGTGTGTGTTTTCCTCTTTCTCAAGATAATATATACAGGGGCTTGGGCTAGCCTGGGCTCACCTGGGCTATCTTGGGCTAGCCTGGGCCTTCTTGGACCAGCCTGGGCTATCTTAGGCTAACCTGGGCTCTCTTGAGCTAGCCTGGGCAAGTACTCAGTTTCAGAGGAATGTGTACGCTGTCTTTTTTCTCAGATTAACATATACAGGGGCTTGGGCTAGCCTGGACTATTTGGGGCTAGCCTGGGCTATCGTAGGCTAACCTGGGCTATCTTGGGCTAGCCTGGGCGAGCACACAGTTTCAGGGGAATGTGTGTTCTGTCTTTCTTCTCAGGATAACATTTACAGGGGCTTGGGCTAGCCTGGGCTATCTTGGGCTAGCCTGGGCTATCTTAGGCTAAACTGGGCTATCCTGGGCTAGCCTGGGCAAGCACACAGTTTCAGGGGAATGTGTGTGTTTTCTTCTTCTTTCTCAAGATAACATGTACAGGGGCTTGGGCTAGCCTGGGCTCACCTGGGCTCTCTTGGGCTAGCCTGGGCTGTCTTGGGCTAGCCTGGGTCACCTTGGGCTAGCCTGGGCAAGCACACAGTTTCAGAGGAATGTGTGTGCTTTCTTTTTTCTCAGGAGAACATATACAGGGGCTTGGGCCAGCCTGGGCTATCTTGGGCTAGCCTGGGCTATCTTGGGCTAACCTGGACTGGCCTGGGCTAGCCTGGGCTGACTTGGGATATCCTCGGCTTGCGCCTGTCAACCCAGGACTCTGGGAGGCCGAGGCGGGCGGATGGCCGGAGCCCAGGAGGCCGAGGCGGCGGCAAGCCGTGGTCGGGCCACGGCCCTCCCGCCGGGGCAATGCAGCGAGACCCCAACTCCCCCCCAAAACCGGTTGGACCATCCGAGCAGAGTCGCCAAGTGTCTGCAGGCTCAGGGCTCTTACTTCCACCGGCGTCGGGGTCGTAAGGAGGTTTCGGCTTTGGGTAGATTTCTGTGGAAACAGGACATGGAAGAAAAATTTTTTGAATGGGAGACATTTAAAAAAAAAAAGAAAATTAGAAAAATTTTTTAAAGATTAGACAAATTTTAAAAAAGAAAATTAGAAAAATCGAAAAAAAAGAAAATTAGCAAAATTAAAAAAGAACCTTAGAAAAATTCATAAAAAAGAAAATCAGAAAAGCTTTTTAAAAAGAAAATTAGAAAAATGTAAAAAAGAAAATTCGAAAAGTTAAAAAATATTAGGAAAACTAGAAAACGAAAAGGAGAAAAATTTCTAAAAATTAGAAAAAATAAAAGAAGAGAATTAGAAAAATTAAAAAAAGAAAATTAGAAAAATTAAAAAAAGAAAATTAGAAAAATTATTTAAAAAGAAAAATGGAAAGATAAAGAAAAAGAAAATTAGAAAAATTTTAAAAAGAAATTAGAAAAATAAAAAAGAAAATTAGAAAAATTAATAAAGAACATTAGGAAAATAAAAAAGAAAATTAAAAAAATTTTAAAAGAACATTAGAAAAGTTAAAAAAATAAAATCAGAAAAATTTAAAAAGAAAAGGAGAAAAATTTAAAAAAAGGAAATCAGAAACTTTTAAAAAAAAGAAAATGAGAAAAAGTTTTTAAAAAAGGAAAATTAGAAAAATTAAGGAAAAAAAAAGAAAATTAGAGACATTTTCCCGAAGACCCGGGCCAAACAGGGATGTCCGGGTGGCCGTGGCGCCTACGCTTCCATCCCGGCACTTTGGGAGGCCGAGGCGGGAGGATGACTGCAGGCCACGAGTTTGAGGCCCGCCTGGCCCACATAGCAAGACCCCATCCCTGCAAATGGTAACGACCATACCAAGGACAATGATGACAATAAAGACAAGGAGCCCGTGTGGCGGCGCGGCCCTGTCATCCCAGCGCTGGGGGAGGCGAGTGGGGGCCTTTGGAAAGGAACGTCCGAGTGTCTAAACCGGTTCCGCGGACGGTGTGGCCGTGAGCGGTTTTTTTTTTCCGAGGCCGCCTCGACCTCCTGGGCTGCGGCCATCCTCCCGCCTCGGCCTCCCGCGTCGCCAGGACGACAGGCGTGCACCGCCACCCCCAGTTAGTTTTTAAAAAATCATTTTGGGGGCACAGGTGGGGTCTTGCTATGTTGCCCAGGCTGGTCTCCAACTCCCGGCCCTCCTCTCAGAAAAAATAAAATAAAATAAAATAAATAAAATACTTTTTTCTCTCAGAAAAAATAAAATAAAATAAAATATTTTTTCTCTCAGAAAAAATAAAATAAAATAAAATACATAAAATATTTTTCTCTCAGAAAAAATAAAATAAAATAAATAAAATATTTTTTCTCTCAGAAAAATAAAATAAAATAAAATATTGTTTTCTTTCAGAAAAATAAAATAAAATAAAATATTTTTTCTCTCAGAAAAAATAAAATAAAATAAAATAAATAAAATATTTTTTCTCTCAGAAAAATAAAATAAAATAAAATATCTTTTTCTCTCAGAAAAAATAAAATAAAATAAAATATTTTTTCTCTCAGAAAAATAAAATAAATAAAATATTTTTTCTCTCAGAAAAATAAAATAAATAAAATATTTTTTTCTCTCAGAAAAAAAAAATACAATAAACCTGACTTCTGAGCTCGTATCGAACCCAGTGGTGGTGACGCGCGCCCGTCATCCTGGCTGCCCGGGAGGCCAGGGCAGCAGGATCGCTGGAGGCCCCAAGTTTGAGACCAGCCTGGACAGCATAGCAAGACCCCACTCCCCCGTCTCATAAACCACAAGCGGCCGGCGTCGGCTGGACGTGGTGGCGCGCACCTGTCGTCCCCGCGACTTGGGAGGCCGAAGCGGGAGGGCCGATCGCTGGAGCCCAGGAGGTCGAGGCCATGGCGAGCCAACCTCGGGCCGCGACCCTGCAGCTGGGCCCCA
>NW_007193941.1:8789-11123 GCF_000164805.1 Carlito syrichta
GGCTGCGGTGGCCGGGAGCCTGCCCGCCCAATCCAGCCGGGACAGCACAGGGAGACCCCAACGCCCCCCCAAAAAAATGTACCCACCCCCGACGGGACTCACCCGGGTCATCAAGGGCGTCCGCCAGGTCAAAGTCTCTCTCGCCTGCCGGGAGAAAACGACGCGCCGGATGGTAAGATTGGGGTCTCCCCTTCCCCTTTTTTATTTTTCGAGTTGGGGTCTTGCTGTGTGGGCCTGGCTGGAGGGGAGGGACACGGTCACGGCTCACCTAATTTTCATTATTTATTATATGTTATTGTTTTTTCGAGTTGGGGTCTTGCTGTGCGGGCCTGGCTGGAGGGCAGGGGCACGCTCCCGGCTCACTGCGGCCTCAACCTCCTGGGCTCAGGCCGTCCTCCCGCCTCAGCCTCCCGAGGAGCTGGGACGATGGGCACGCACCACCGCACCTGGCCAATTTTCCCATTTTTTGTAGAGATGGGGGTCTCACGCTGTTGCCCCGTCTGGTCTTGAACTCCTGGACTTAAGCAATCTTTCCACTTTGGCCTCCCAAAGTGCCGGGACGACAGGTGCACACCACCACACCTGGCTAATTTTTTTTAAAAATGGTAGCGATGATGTCTAGCCATGTTTTCCAGGGTCTGGAACTCCTGACCTCTAGCAGGAGGTGGAGCTCAGGCGGTGAGGCGGGCGAGGGGCACGGGTGCAGACACGGAAGAGGGTTCGCTCGCTCCCCCGCCGCTCACCTTCTGGGTGGGTGAGAGGGCTGGCGGCTTGGCGGATGATGGATCGATGGATGGATGGGTGGGTGGATGGATGGATCCATAGATGGGTGGGTGGATGGGTGGGTGCGTGGATGGATCAATAGATGGATGGGTGGGTGGTGGGTGGATGGATCCATGGATGGGTGGGTGGATGGACGGACGACTGGACGGACGGGGAGACGGACTGATTGACAGGTGACAGGATGGACGGACTGGACGGATGGGGAGACGGATTGATTGATTGACAGGCGACAGGAGGGACGGACAAGTGGACGGACGGGGAGACGGATGGATTGACAGGCGACAGGAGGGACGGACGTGGAGACGGATTGATTGACAGGGGAGAGGAGGGACGGACGACTGGACGGACGGGGAGACGGACCGACTGACAGGCGACAGCAGGGACGGACGGATGGACGGACGGAAGGGCGGGCGGACAGACAGACACCAGGCGGATGGATGCAGGGAGGGATGGGTTCGATCGACCGAGGACTGACCGGCGGATGCAGACCCACGGGGGGTGGACACCAGCCGGGGCCACACAGCAAGACCCCGTCTCCAAGAAAAACGGCAGGAAAAGGAGGCCGGCCTGGCCGGGGGCGACTGGGGAGGCGGAGCGGGAAGGGTCGCCTGAGGCCAGAAGTTCGAGACCCGCCTGGGCAACACAGCCAGACCCCGCCTCGCCAAAAGACAAATAAATACAGATATCTCGTCTCCTGGGCGCCCCACCCACACCCCGGGGGTCCCGAGGTGACCGCCCGCGCGTCCACGCCGGGGGCCTCACGACCTCGCTCGTGGGGTTCAGACGGCCGCGGACACGGGGTCACCGACCCCCCGCCGGGGTCGCCCTGAAAACGCCCAGAAACGTGTCGCCGAGCCGTGCCCGGCTTTCTGCCTTAGGCAAGCATCGCAACCTCTGAAAGTCAACTCCGCACAGCACCCGCCGTCGCCTGACTCGCCAGCAAGCACTGAGCCACGAGGCCGAGGCCTCCGGCCGGCGGTGGCAAGCCCAGACGGGGCCACATAGCCAGACCCCAGCTCTAAAACAAACGGAATTAAATGAACATAAAATTATCCAGGCGTAAAAAAATAAAATAAAACAAAAAATAAGAAATGATCCAGGCGCGCGGGGGCTCGGCCGTCGTCCCGGCTGCCCGAGGAGGGGCTGAGGCGGGAGGATCGCCCCAGGCCTGGCCCACACAGTGAGACCCCACCCTGGAAAGAATGAATAACACAAACCTTGAGCCCGGGAGTTCGAGCCCCGCCGGGGCAACCTAGCAAGACCCCACCTCTGCCCCCCCCCCAAAAAAAACTCAAAAGAAAAAATTACCAAATAGACACGGCTGGCGATTGTGGCTCCGGTCTGTCATCCCGGCCCTTTGGGAGGCCGCCCCCCGAGGCGGGCTGGAGCCCGGGAGTTGGAGCCCCGCCGGGGCAGCACAGCAAGACCCCACCCTCTCCACCCCAAACCCCACAGCCAGGCCGACGTCTCCCCCCCGGGGCCCTGCACGGCCTCTCACCTCGCACGGACAGCAGAAGACACAGGAGCAGCAGGCCGAGGGGCCCCGGCCGG
>NW_007193941.1:11530-12967 GCF_000164805.1 Carlito syrichta
TGGGCGTGGGAACCGCAGCGCGTCCCAGGGGGTGGGGAAGGGGCACCCTGCCCCCCAGGGGTCTTCCCCGAGACCCCCGCCCCCGGCAGGCGGCGTCTACCCCGAGTTGGAGGCCGGACCTCTGTTTGGACCCAGCTGGGGCGAAGAGGGGCGTCCCCGAGGTGACCCAAAAGTCGCCGGAATCGGGTCAGGCCCAAGGGAGCCCGGAGACATCTGGGGCTCTTGAAACCGCCACGCCCACCGGGCGGCTGGGCTCCCCTTGGGCGTGGGAACCGCAGCGCGTCCCAGGGGGTGGGGAAGGGGCACCCTGCCCCCCAGGGGTCTTCCCCGAGACCCCCGCCCCCGGCAGGCGGCGTCTACCCCGAGTTGGAGGCCGGACGCTTGCAACTCACCGACGTGGGCTCAGCTGGGGCCAACATGGGCCACCCCGAGGTGACCCAAAAGTCGCCGGAATTCCCCTTCGGGAGGGCACCCCCTCGCGTGGAGGGAGTTCCGGGGACCCAGCGGCCTCCGGGGACCCGCGGGCGTGGCTGGGGGAGGCCGGGATGGGCCTCCGTGGATGACGAGGATGATCTTTTTGGAGATTCTCGCACCCGGGGCATGATGGGGGGTGGACGGGGGCGCCCACCCGTCCACACCGCGCTGAGTGTGTTCGGTGGTTTTGGGCCCAACGCGGCAAGACCCTTCTAACCCACCCTTTTTTTTTTTAGTTGGGGTCTCACTGCGTTGTCCCGGTCTCACTGTTGCTCCCGCGATCCTCCCGCCTCAGCCTCCCAAGCAGCTGGAACCACAGGCGCGCGCCGCCACACCCAGCTAATTTTTTCATCTGTGGTAGAGACGAGGTCCTGCCCAGTGGCCCGGGCTGGTCTCGAACCCCTGAGCTCAGGCCATCCCCTCGCCTCGGCCTCCCAAAGGGCCGGCATGACAGGCGGGAGCCACCCCCAAAGGCATGTATTGATTAAAATTGTGGGTCCCTCCCCAGGACCCAAACCTGCCGGTGTCGCCATCTCAGACTTCCAACTTCCGGAACTGTGAGATCACCTGATTTTTTTTTTTGCTTGTTTGTGGTGGAGTCGGGGTCTTGCTGTGCGGGCCCGGCACGATCAATGGCTCACCGTAGCCTCGACCTCCTGGCCTCGGGCGATCCTCCCGCCTCAGCCTCCCAAATCGCTGGGGCGACAGGTGGGCACCACCACACCCGGCTGTTTTTTGTATATATATATATAGTTTCGGCCACTCCCCGATGAGACAGCCTGATCCGGGGAGATGAAGTGTTTATCGGGTCAAAAACAGGGCGGTGGCCCGGCCCGGTGGCTCTGCCCCAAGCAGCCGGAACGACAGGCGCGCGCCACCACGCCCGGCTCGTTTTTGACCTATTAGAGACCAGGTCTGGATGAGTGGCCCGGGCGGGTCTCGAACCCGTGGGCTCCTCCTCCC
>NW_007193941.1:13565-15124 GCF_000164805.1 Carlito syrichta
GGGGGGGGGGTCGAGGCTGGGGGGTGAGCCACGAGTGCGGCCCTGGGCGGCAGGGTGGGACTCGGACCCCAAACACACAGGACTCTGGGAAGACTGGCCGCGGACGCGCTGTTCTCGAGGAGGGAAGTCGTCCTTGAAAAAGAGCATCTGACCCCACGAGAGACCCGGCAGTCACGACTGCGAGGGAGCAGCTGGATTCAGGGAGCAGCTGGGTTCAGAGAAATATCTGGACGCAGGCGGCGTCTACCTGCAGGGGAGTACCTGGATACACGGGAGTATCTGCGTGGAGGGGAGGATCTGGGCGGAAGGGAGTATCTGGGTGGGAGAATCTGGGAGGCAGAGGAGCACCTGGATACAAAGGAGTACCTGGGTGGGGGGGCCTGGGTACAGCGTAGCACTTGGAGACAAGGGAGTATCTGCATGGATGGGAGTATCTGGAGGCGGAGGGGCACCTGGATATAAAGAAACATCTGCATCTGGAGGCAGAAGGGCACCTGGATACAAGGGAGTATCTGCATGGATGGGAGTATCTGGATGCAGAGCAGCACCCGCTGAAGGAAGTATCTGTACAGGGGAGAGTATCTGGGTGGGAGTATTTAGAGGCAACATTGCTCCTGGACCCATGGGAGTAACTACATAGAGGGGAGTATCTGGATGCAGAGGAGAACCTGGATCCAAGGGAGCATCTGTGTGGAGAATCTCTGGGTTGAAGAATCTGGATGCTGAGGAATACCTGGGTACAAAGGACTATCTGCATGGAAGAGGGAGTATCTGGAGGTCGAGAAGCCCCTGGATCCAAGGGAGTATCTGCACGGAGGGGAGCACCTGGGTGGGAGTATCTGAATGCAGGGGAGCACCTGGCTACAAAGGAGTATCAGCATGGAAGAGGGAGTATCTGGAGGTCGAGGAGCACCTGGACCCAAGGGAATATCTGGTAGGGAGTATCTGGGTGGGAGTATCTGGAGACCGAGGAGCACCTGGATTCAAGGGAGCATCTGTCTGGAAGAGAGTATCTGGGTGGGAGTATCTGGGGGCTGAGGAGCACCTGGATCCAAGGGAGTATCTGCATGGAGGGGAGCACCTGGGAGGGCGTATCTGGATGCGGGGGAGCAGCTGGGTCCAAGGGAGTATCTGTCTGGCAGAGAGTATCTGAGTGGGAGTATCTGGGGGCCGAGGAGCACCTGGATCCAAGGGAGTATCTTCTGGTAGAGAGTATCTGGGTGGGAGTATCCGGGGGCCGAGGAGCACCTGGATCCAAGGGAGTATCATCTGGTAGAGAGTATCTGGGTGGGAGTATCTGGGGGCCGAGGAGCACCTGGGAGGGAGTATCTGGATGCGGGGGAGCAGCTGGGTCCAAGGGAGTATCTGTCTGGCAGAGAGTATCTGGGTGGGAGTATCCGGGGGCCGAGGAGCACCTGGCCCCGAGGGAGCACCTGCACGGAGGGGAGCACACCCGGGCGGGCCAGCCGCCGCCCACCCCCCACCGGAAACCCAGGACAACCCCCTCCCCATTTCCGGAACGTCTCAAAAAAAAAAAACCCAGCCCGGGGGGCCCCACC
>NW_007193941.1:15483-15944 GCF_000164805.1 Carlito syrichta
GGGCTTGGGGGGTCCGTGGGGACAGAGCCCCCCCCCCCGGCCGGGTTCCGTTTCCACGCCGTCTTCTATTTCTGCAGCAGCGTGCGCTGAACTGTAGGGGGACAGGGGAATAGGACGGGCCCGGTTATCCAGACCCACACCCCGCCTTTTCTGGCCGGACCCTTACATCGATTTATTGAGTCGGGGTCTCACTGTGCTGTCCCGCTGGAGGGCAGGGGATTGATCATGGCTTCTTTTTTTTTTAGAAATGGGGTCTTGCTATGTTGCCCCGTCCGGGCATCCCACCCGCCCGGCCCGTGATGCTCCCTACCGGCCGGCTCGGCCTGGACGGTCCGGTGATCCTCCATGCTGACCTCGCCTTGTTCGGCTGAAAGGAAACGCAGAAAACGCACGCGGGGTCGGTCCCAAGCCCGGCCGGCCGCCGCGTCGGGTGCAAGGGAGACCCGCCTGGCCCACATAGC
>NW_007193941.1:16126-24762 GCF_000164805.1 Carlito syrichta
CGGCCACGGAGAAGGCGTCCGGGCGTGGGTTCGAGGCCGCGGTCGCCGCGAAGGGACGCGCCCGCGTGGAGCGGCCGGAGTTCTGGGATTTTAGAGAGATGTGAGAGAGACAGAGAGACAGAGACAGAGAGAGAGACAGAGATAGAGAGAAAGCAACAGAGAGAGACACACAGAGATACAGAGACAGAGACAGAAAGAGACAGAGAGAATGAGAGAGACAGAAGAGACAGAGAGAGACAAAGTCAGAGAAAGAAACAGAGGGATGGAGATACAGAGACAGAGGGACAGAGAGAGATAGAGAGACAGAAAAGGAGAGAGACAGAGAGAGACACACAGAGATACAGAGACAGAGAGACAGAATGACAGAGACACAGAGACAGAGAGAAACAGAGACACAGAGAGAGATACAGAGGCAGAGAGACAGAGAGAACGAGAGAGAGAAGAGACAGAGAGAGACATAGACAGAGAAAGAGACAGAGAGATGGAGATACAGAGAGAGAGAAAGAGGGACAGAGAGAGACAGAGAGATAGAGAGAAAAAGAGAGACAGAGAGACACAGAGATACAGAGACAGAGAGACAGAAAGAGAAAGAGACACAGACAGAGAGAGAAACAGAGACACACAGAGAGATACAGAGACAGAGAGAGAGAGACAGAGAGACAGAGAGAAAGACAGAGACACAGAGACAGAGAAACAGAGAGACACAGAGAGATACAGAGGCAGAGAGACAGAGAGAGACAGAGATAGAAAGAGAGAGACAGAGAGACAGAGATACGGAGAGAGAGAGAGAAAGAGAAAGACAGAGACACAAAGAGACAGAGAGAGATACAGAGGCAGAGAGAGACAGAGAGAGATAGAGAGACAGAGACACAGAGAGACAGAAAGAGAGAGAACGACAGAGACACAAAGAGACAGAGAAACAGACAGAGAGAGATACAGAGGCAGAGAGACAGAGAGAAAGAGAAAAAGACAGAGACAGAGAAGAGACAGAGAGAAACAGAGACAGAGAGAGACAGAGAGACACAGAAACAGAGAAAGAGACAGAGAGAATGAGAGAGAAGAGACAGATACAGAGAGACAGAGACAGAAAGAAAGAGACAGACAGAGACAGAGAGAGCAAGAGACAGAGAGAGACACAGAGAGAGATACAGAGGCAGACAGAGAGAAAAAGACAGAGACAGAGAAGAGACAGAGAGATACAGAAACAGAATCAGAGAGACAGAGACAGAAAGAGAGACACAGAAACAGAGGAAGAGACAGAGAGAACGAGAGAAGAGACAAAGAGACAGAGAGAAAGACAGAGACACAAAGAGACAGAAAGAAAAAGACAGAGAGAGATAGAGGCAGAGAAAGAGACAGAGAGACACAGAGAGAGATACAGAGGCAGAGAGAGACAGAGAGAGATAAAGAGACACAGAGAGACAGAAAGAGAGAGCACGACAGAGACACAAAGAGACAGAGAAACAGACAGAGAGATACAGAGGCAGAGAGACAGAGAGAAAGAGAAAAAGACAGAGAAGAGACAGAGAGAAACAGAGACAGAGACAGAGAGAGACAGAGAGACACAGAAACAGAGAAAGAGACAGAGAGAATGAGAGAGAGAAGAGACAGATACAGAGAGACAGAGACAGAAAGAGACAGAAAGAGACAGAAAGAGACAGACAGAGACAGAGAGAGCAAGAGACAGAGAGAGACACAGAGAGAGATACAGAGGCAGACAGAGAGAGAAAAAGACAGAGACAGAGAAGAGACAGAGAGACACAGAAACAGAACCAGAGACAGAGACAGAAAGACAGAGAGACACAGAAACAGAGAGACAGAGAAGACAGTGAGTCAGAGACGAGAAAGAGACAGACGCAGATGGAAGGAAGGAAGGAAGGAGGGCGGAAGAGGAGGGTGGCCCGAAGCTCCAGGAAGCCCCCCGTGAGCCGGGAGCCCTGGCAACCGCGGCAGTGGGCCCACAGCGGAAGAGCCGGCCCCGAGACAGGACGGCGTCCCCAACACCCGCTGGCCGCCACCCAAAGCCACCTGTGAAACCCGCCCACACGCACACGCAGTGACACGCACCCGAGGGAGCGGGGAGGCAGCCCGGGTAGATCCCCACGGGACACGTGGCTGGAAACCGAGAAAAACTCCAGCCCCCGTGACGTGACTCTACAGGTGTGCGGGAAGGCGCGACCCGTCATGGCGGGCCACGGGTGGGACTTCCCTTGGCTCCAGGCTTCACGCTGGAACGCTCCCCCGTAGATTGCTATCGAGATGGAATCCCGTCAAGGCGTCCGTCAAGACAGCCGGAATCCCGTCAAGGCGTCCGTCAAGACAGCCGGAATCCCGTCAAGGCGTCCGTCAAGACAGCCAGAATCCCATCCAGGCATCCACCAAGACAGACAGAATCCCATCAAGGCGTCCGTCAAGACAGCCGGAATCCCGTCAAGGCGTCCATCAAGACAGCCGGAATCCCATCAAGGCGTCCGTCAAGACAGCTGGAATCCCATCAAGGCATCCACCAAGACAGTCGGAATCCCATCAAGGCGTCCATCAAGGCAGTCAAAATATCAAGGCATCCGTCAAGACAGCCAGAATCCCTTCAAGGCGTCCGTCAAGACAGCCAAAATCCCGTCAAGGCATCCGTCAAGACAGCTGGAATCTCGTCAAGGCGTCCATCAAGGCAGTCAAAATATCAAGCCATCTGTCAAGACAGCCAGAATCGCATCAAGGCGTCCGTCAAGACAGCCGGAATCCCGTCAAGGCTTCCATCAAGACCGTCAGAATCTCCACAAGGCATCCATCGAGACATCTCTTCAAGGCTTCCACGAAGACAGACAGAGTCTCATCAAGGCATCCATCGAGACAGAATCCCATCAAGACAGTCACAACCCCACCCAGGCATCCATCGAGGCAGAAACCCAAGGCATCCGTCAGGACAGTCAGAATCCCATCAAGACATCTAAGAAGACAGAATCCCATCCAGACAGGCAGAATCCCATCAAGGCATCCATCAAGACAGAATCTCACTGAGGCTTCCATCAAGACCGTCAGAATCTCCACAAGGCATCCATCGAGACAAAATCTCATCAAGGCTTCCACGAAGACAGACAGTCTCATCCAGGCATCCATCGAGACAGAAACTCAAGGCATCCATCCATCCATCGAGACAGGATCCCATCAAGACAGTCACAACCCCATCCAGGCATCTATCGAGACAGAAACTCCAGGCATCCAATAAGACGGAATCTCAACAAGGTGTTCATCAAGACGAGAATCCCGTCAAGACGGACGGAATCCCGTCAAGACGGACGGAATCCCGTCAAGACGGACGGAATCCCGTCAAGACGGACGGAATCCCGTCAAGACAGACGGAATCCCGTCAAGACAGTCACAACCCCATCCAGGCATCCATCGAGACAGAAACTCCAGGCATCCAACAAGACAGACAGAATCTCAACAAGGCGTCCATCAAGACAGAATCTCAAGACAGACGGAATCTCATGAAGGCGTCCATCACGACCGAATCCGCCGGGCCCAGGGGCTCACTCAGTCGCGTCATCCCGCGCCTTGGGAGGCCGAGGTGAGTGGCTGGCCTGAGCCCGCGGGTTCGAGACCCGCCCTGGGCAACGTGGCGAGACCTCATCTCTACAATAAATCAAAAAATCAGCCGGGCGTGGGAGCGCGCGTCTGTAGTTCGGGCTACTCGGATGGCTGAGGCGGAAGGATCGCCGGGGCCCGGCGGGTCGAGGCTGCGGTGGCCGGGAGCGGCCACCGCGCTCCGGTCTGGGCGACCGAGTGAGACCCCGACTCAAAAAAAAAAAAAAGTCAAGAAACAGCAGATGGGAGAGAGTTTGTGGAGAAAAGCGAACGCTCGTGGGCTGTGTCCACCAAGCCCTCCTTACACGAGCAAAATCACGGCCCCAACTTAGCTGCCCATCGGTCGGGGATTAGAAAAAAAAAAAAAAAAAGATCCCTCTCTGTCGCGGAATACTACGCAGCCGTGAAAAAGAAATACGCCATCGTGTCTTTGGCGGCCACTTGGATGCAGCTGGAAGCCATCGTCCTGCGTGAATTCGCGGTCACATTAAAAAGTAGAAATGAGGTCTCGCTGCCCAGGCGGGTCTCGAACCCGCGGGCTCAGGCCAGCCACTCACCTCGGCCTCCCAAAGGCGCGGGACGACGGGCTGAGCCACCGAGCCCGGCTCGTTTCTTGACTTTTTAATAAAGAACTGGGTCTTCCATGGAGTCCGCCCGCCTCTGTCCCCCCCCGCCCCGACTTGGGACTCGCCGGGGTCTGTTCCCCCCAAACTCGCGCCCGGGGGGGCCCAGCTTTCAGCTCCGAGGAATACGACGCAGCCATGAAAAGGAATGAAATCACGTCCTTTGGGGTCGGCTCTTTTTTGGATTTATGGTTGACACGGGGTCTTGCTGTGTTGCCCAGGCGGGTCTCGGACCCCCGGCCTCCCAAAGTTCCGCCACGGGCGGCTTACCGTTCTCCTTGAAGCAAAGCTTCTTCTTCTGGTAGGCAATGAAGCTAGAAACGGCGCCGGCCACGGCCACCACGATGGCCCCCACGATCCCAGGAATCACGCCGGGGGCGTCCTCTGCGGGGGGAAACATGGTGGTGCACACCTGTCATCCCAGCACTTTGGGAAGCCGAGGCGGGAGAATTGCTTGAGGCCAGGAGTTCGAGCCCAGCCTGGGCCACATAGCAAGACCCTATCTCTAAAAAAAAAAAAAAGAAAAATTAAAAAATTAGTTGGACGTGGTGGCTCACACCTGTCGTCCCAGCACTTTGGGAGGTCGAGGCGGGAGAATTGCTTGAGGCCAGGAGTTCGAGCCCAGCCTGGGCCACATAGCAAGACCCTATCTCTAAAAAAAGAAAAATTAAAAAATTAGTTGGACGTGGTGGCTCACGCCTGTCGTCCCAGCACTTTGGGAGGTCAAGGCGGGAGAATTGCTTGAGGCTAGGAGTTCGAGCCCAGCCTGGGCCACATAGCAAGACCCTACCTCTAAAAATAAAAAATAGAAACAAAACCAAGAAGTCTCAAAGGGAGAAAAGCCCCATCGCACGCCGGAGGCCATGTCCGCCCCATCCTCGGCTTCCAGGGGACCCGGCCCACCCCAGGGGCCAGGGCAGGGGCCTCGAGGGCAACCCTTCCGGCTTCCCCACCGCTCGCAGAGCAGAGGAGACAGGGACCCTCCCGGGGGGGCCAACGCACACACCCTGCTCGCCCTCCTTGCCGTCCTTCCTGGGACTGCCGCCGCCGCCGCCGCCGCCGCCTCCGCCTGCAAGACAAAAGCCAGACCTCGCCTCTATCACGCCTCCTGGTGGCGCACGCCCGTCATTCTGGCTCCTTGGGAGGCTGAGGTGGGAGGAGCGCTGGAAGCCGGGAGTTCGAGACCCGCCTGGGCCCCAGAGCCAGACCCCGTCGTTCAAGAACTAAAAAAAGAAGGAGCCAGGCGTGGTGGCTCACGCCTGTCGTCCCAGCCCTTTCGGAGGCTGAGGCACGTGGATTCCCTGAGCCCGTAGGTTCGAGACCAGCCCGGGCAACTCGCCAGGCCTCCTCTCTAGGGTCAATCCAAAAAATGAGCCTGGCGTGGTGGCGTGCACCCGTCGTTCTAGCTACTCGGGAGGCTGAGGCGCAAGGATGGCCGGAGCCTGGCAGGTCGAGGCAGGGGTGGCCGGGAGCGTGCCCCTCGCACGGCAGCCTGGACAACACAGTGAGATCCCAACTCAAAACATATCTATTAAAAAAACACTATTACATGCACACACGATCATACAGTTATAAATACTCCTTGTAAATATATATATATTTGTAAATATATATTGTATATACATTATACTATATTTCTAATAAACATATTTATGAGTATATATGTTATAAATATATGTATTTATATAGATTTATACAGATTTACGCTGATTTTTATAGATTTAAATAGACATTTATATAGATTTAAATAGATTTATGCAGATTTACATGTAGGTTTTTTTTTTTTCTTTTGTTGGCATCTCACTCTGTCGCCCAGACTGGAGTGCAGTGGCCGCTCCCGGCCGCCGCAGCCTCGACCCGCTGGGCTCCGGCGATCCTTCCGCCTCAGCCTTCCGAGTAGCCGGAACTACAGGCGCGCGCTCCCACGCCCGGCTGATTTTTTGATTTATTGTGGAGACGAGGTCTCGCTGCCCAGGCGGGTCTCGAACCCGCGGGCTCAGGCCGTCCACTCACCTCAGCCTCCCAAGGGCGCGGGATGACGGGCTGAGCCACCGAGCCCGGCTTACATGTAAGTTTATATCGATTTGCGTATAGATTTATATATACATTTATATAGATTTATACACAGATTTATATAGATTTGCATATATACTTATAGATTCGCATATATACCTATATATTTACATATGTACTTATATATTTACATATATACTTATATATTTACATATACACTTATATATTTACATATATATTTATATATTGACATATATTTATATATTTACACATATGCTTATACTTACATATATAGTTGCACATTTACGTATACATTTACATATATAGGTATAGATTTACATTTATACGTATAGATTTACATATATACGTATATATTTACATTTATACGTATAGATTTACATTTATACTTATAGATTTACATTTATACTTATAGATTTACATATCGATTTACATGTATTCCTATGTACATTCACATATATATAATATATTGTGGTATATATGAAATACATGTAAACATATAAACATATAGAGAATACTGTATATTGTGGCATAGACATACAACATATATTTCTAATAAACATATATTTATGAGCATATATATTATATTATGCAAATACCACAATATACGACACTCTCCATACAATATACACTATGATTCACGCCACGCCACGGTAGATCACGTATCACACACGACCGCCGACCCCGCAGTACAGGCGATTCCGTGCGTAACACACCAAAATACACAACGACACAGGCCAAAAGGCCCATCTCGTTTGGAACAATAAAAACTCACCCCCCCCACACACGTGCGCACGTAAAAAATCAGCACGCACGCCTCGAACCTCTGTCCTGAATTTATACAGGGGAGACAAAACTCCATGTATGCATTTTTCTTTATCTTTTTATTTATGTGAGTTGGGGTCTTGCTGTCTGGGCCCGGCTGGCCTCGAACTCCTAGGTGATTCTCTGTTGTTATTATTATTATTAATTATTATTTTACTTATTTTTTGAGTTGGGGTCTCACTATGCTGTCCAGGCTGGAGCGCAAAGCCACCCCAGAGACAGCCTCTACTTTTCACCCTTTTTTTTTCCCCTGGACCCGGCGTCCCCTACCTTCCCCGCCTGACGTCCCGTCCAGAAGATCCGCGTCCGAAAAGCCACCTGCGGGAAGAGACACCGCGTCACCGTCCCTGGTCGCCTCGGCCCCGGCCGGGTGGCGCTTTCTGGAAATAAGAAAATCCTCCCAAAACGCCATCAAAATCCTACTTTGAAAAACGCCTAAGATGCGCCTGAGCCAAAAAAAAAAAAAAACAACCCCCAAACACTGTCCTCGGCCAGAAAAAAAACACAAAAATAAGTCGGTGGGGGCGGCTGGATACCCACGGGGCAGCATAGCCAGACCCCATCTCGACAGGCAAAAAGCCAGCTGCCTGGGAGGCTGAGGAGGGAGCTGGCCTGGCCCGCACAGCAAGACCCCAACTCAAAAACCTGCATCGTACCAAAAGCGGGAGGGCGGCTCGAGCCCGGCCTGGCGAGACCAGGCGGGGCAACGTCGCGAGACGCCATCTGTGCCCCCAGCACGCCCAGCCCCCTCCCCAGAAAGTCGGGCGCTAACATCCCGGGTTCCACTTGGTCAAAGTCCCAGAAAAACCTGGGAAGCCAAACGCGCAAAAGGGGGAAATCGAGCCCAAACCTAAAACACCGTTTTGTTCAGACAAAGATCAACAATCGGAGGGCGTTTTTTGTCAGCTCGGAGGCGGGAGGGAGAGACCGTGACAGACAGAGACAGAGAGAGACAGAGAGGGAGAGAGACAGAGAGAGACGCAGAGAGATATAGGGAGACAGAGAGACAGAGACATAGAGAGACAGAAAGGGAGAGAGATAGACAGAGGGAGAGAGATAGAGACACAGAGAGATATAGGGAGACAGAGAGAGAGAGACAGGGAGAGAGAGACAGAGAGAGATAGAGGGAGACAGACAGAGACAGAGACATAGAGAGACAGAGAGAGAGATATAGGGAGACAGAGACACAGAGACAGAGACATAGAGACAGAGACAGAGAGATTGAGACAGAGAGACAGAAACATAGACAGAGAGGGAGAGAGATATAGGCAGACAGAGAGAGAGACAGAGACAGACAGAGACATAGAGAAGTAGAGACAGAGACCATGAGACAGAGGGAAGCAAGAGAGATAGACAGAGACACAGAGAGAAAAGAAACAGAGACAGAGACCGAGAGAGACAGACAGTCAAAGAGACACAGCGAGACAGAGACGTAGAGACAGTGAGAGAGACACGGAGAAAGAGACAGAGAGAGAGACGGAGCCCGAGAGAAGAGCCCCATCTCGAACCCCCGTCGCTGGCCAGCACCCGGCGCACGCGCGCAAAACCCGAGGGCCGCCCAGCGACGCCGAC
>NW_007193941.1:25131-28624 GCF_000164805.1 Carlito syrichta
CCTCCCCCCCCCCAACGTGACACTCGCCTCACGGACCCCGGGGTCGGCGGACTTTTTATTCTGTTGAGTTGGGGTCTTGCTAGGCGGGCCCGGCTGCAGGGCGGAAAAAGAAGATTCCGATTCTCTTTTATTTATCGACTCGTTTTTGAGTTGGGATCTTGCTAGGCGGGCCCGGCCGGAGGGCAGGGGCACGCTCACGGCCGCCGCGGCCGCGACCCCCTGGGCTCCGGCGACCCGCCCGCCTGGGCCTCCCCGAGGGCCGGGGTGACAGGCCCGCGCCCCCCAGCCCGGCTCATTCTTTTCTTTCCTTCCACGGTGGGGTCTTGCTACGTGGGCCCGGCGCGACTCACCGGCCACGGCGTCTTCGAGGTTGAAGTCGTCGCCTGAAAGAGACGCAGGGAGCGGGCGCGTTGGCGGGACGGTTCGAGGGTCGGGGATGGGAAGACGGGGAGGGGGCGGGAGGCCGGAGACGGCGGGGAGACGAGAGACGGGAGCAGAGACACAGGAGACAGAGACGTCACCCGAGAGAGACAAGGAAGAGACGAGAGACAGAGACAGAGAGGCAAAGACAAAGAGACAGACAGAGACAGAAAGAGACAGAGAGACAGTGAGAGATGGAGACACAGAGACAGGGAGATAGAGACAGAGACAGAGAGACCAAGAAAGATGGAGAGAGAGACAGAGATAGGGAGACAGAGAGAGAGGGAGAGAGAGACAGACAGAGACAGAGAGACCGGGAGAGAGGGAGAGACAGAGACAGAGAGACAGAGAGAGAGGGAGAGACAGACAGAGACCAAGAGAGAGGGAGAGACAGAGACAGAGAGACAGAGAGAGAGGGAGAGACAGAGACAGAGAGACAGAGAGAGAGGGAGAGAGAGACATAGGAGAAAGAGATGAGAGACAGACAAGATGCACAGATGAGAGACAGAGACAGAGAGGGAGAGACAGACAGAGACAGAGAGACAGAGAGAGAGGGAGAGAGAGACAGAGAGACCAGGAGAGAGACAGAGACCAAGAGAGAGGGAGAGAGAGACAGACAGAGACAAAGAGACCGGGAGAGAGGGAGAGAGAGAGACAGAGACAGAGAGGCAGAGAGAGAGGGAGAGACAGACAGAGACAGAGAGACAGAGAGGGAGAGAAAGACAGACAGAGACAGAGAGACAGAGAGACCGGGAGAGAGGGAGAGAGAGACAGACAGAGACAGAGAGACCGGGAGAGAGGGAGAGACAGAGACAGAGAGACAGACAGAGACCAAGAGAGAGGGAGAGAGAGAGAGACAGAGACCGAGAGACAGAGAGGGAGAGAGAGACAGACAGAGACAGAGAGAGAGACCAGGAGAGAGGGAGAGACAGAGACAGAGAGACAGAGAGAGAGGGGGAGAGAGACACAGGAGAAAGAGATGAGAGACAGACAAGATGCAGAGATGAGAGAGGAGAGAGACAGAGACACACAGAAAGAGACAGAGACACACAGAAAGAGACAGAGACAGAATCAGCGAGACACAGAGAGAGACAGATAGAAAGGGAGACACAGAGGGGGAGAGACACTGAGACAAAGAGATAGAGAGATAAACACAGAGACACAGAAAGAAAAAGACAGAGACAGAGACAGAGAGACGCCCAAAAGCGAGAGACCCTCGTCCCCCCGCCCCGTGAGTCCCTTGGACCCCGACCTCCTGACGCCGCCCCCCCCCCGGGGGGCTTCAGGGACCCAGGAAGGCAAACGCTCGGACGTCCCCACGACTCGGGACGGGAGGGAGGCCACAGGCCGGCGGTTCGAGACCCGCCGGGCCCACATAGCAAGACCCCATCTTTGTGGGGGAAAAAAAAAAAATGTAAAGAAATAGGCGGATGTGGTGGCGCCTGTCGTCCCAGCTACTCAAGAGGCTGCGGTGGGAGGATGGCTTGAGGCCAGGAGTTCGAGACCGGCCTGGCCAACATAGTGAGATCCCACCTCTAAAAATAAATAAATAAATAAAAAAAATAAATAATAATAATGCGAAAAATAGCCGGACATGATGGCGCCTGTCATCCCAGCTACTTGCGAGGTTGAGGCGGGAGGATGGCTTGAGGCCAGGAGTTCGAGACCAGCCTGGCCCACATAGTGAGACCCCCATGTCTAAAAAAAAAGAAAAAATAGTAATAACAATAGAAAAACTCGCCGGACGTGACTCCTGTCCTCCGGCCGGGCCCACACAGCAAGATCCCAGCCCCCCCAAATAAAATCCAAGCAAAAAGTCATGAAGACCCCGAGAAGCAAAGCGCCCTGAGATGCCCCCAAAAGGCCCCGCACACCGGGTGGGCGCTACCGCCCGAGGGCGTCCACCCCAGGGTCGTTCCCTCCTTACCGGCGCCAGGCTTCCTAGGGGCGGGCACGGTGGGCTTCGGCTCCTCGGCTGCGGAGAAAAGAGACTCCGGTGAGACACGGCCAGGGGCTTCCCTGGAAAAAAGCCCGAGACGCCTTTTTGCGAGCCGGGGTCTCACTGTGCGGGCCCGGCTGGAGGGCAGGGGCGTGATCCCGGCTCACCGTGGCCTCGACCTCCCGGGCTCAAGGCGGTCCTCCCGCCTCGGCCTCCCAAAGGGCCGGATCGACAGGTGTGCGCCACCACACCAGACTATTTTATTTCATGTTTTGTTTTATTTAATTTACCTTATTTTTATATCTATTTTATTTCATTCTTAAATTTTATTTTAGTTTATTTTGTTATTTAATTTTCTACTTAATTTTTACTTAATTTTTTACTTATTTTATCTTATTACTTTATTTTGTTATTATTTTTATTACTTATTTTATTTTATTTGTTATTTATTATTTTATTTATTTTTTATTTAATTTTTTACTTATTTTATCTTATTACTTTATTTTGTTATTTTTTTTTACTTATTTTATCTTATTTTATTTTGTTATTTATTATTATTCTATTTTATTTTTATTTTATTTTTTATTTTATTTTCTTATTTTATTTTGGTATTATTATTTTATTTTTATTTACTTTACCTTATTTTATTTGCTTTTATTATTTTTATTTTTTATCTATTTTATTTTACCTTATTTTATTTGTTTATTATTTTATTTTTTATTTTCTTTTTTATTTATTTTATCTTATCTTATTTTTTTATTTTATTTTCTTATTTTTTTATATCTTATTTTACACCTTATTTGTATTTTATTTTATACACTTTATTTTACTTCGTTTCATTTCATGTTATATTTTTACCTTGTTTCATTTCATTTTAGTAAAGACGGGGTCTGGCGATGCTGCCCAGGTGGGCCTCGAACTCCCGGCCGCCCGCGTGTCTCCTGCCTGGGCCTCCCAATGTCCCCGGGTGACGGGTGCGCACCACCCCACCCGACAACATTTTTTAAATTTCACCTTTTATCTTATTTTAACTTAATGACGTTATTAATTTTATTTCACTTTTAAATTTTATTTTATATGTTTTCTTTCACGCTTTCCTCTTATTTCGTCTCATCTCAGTGAAGGCGGGGTCTG
>NW_007193941.1:28752-30121 GCF_000164805.1 Carlito syrichta
CCCCCCCCCCCCCGCCTCGGCCTCGCCAGCGAGGGTCTCCCGGCGCAGGACTCACCGCTGTCCAAGGCGTGTTCCAAGTCGAAGTCTGGAAGGCACAGAGAGAAGAGGAGCGGACGTCAGCGGGGACGGTCCCCGGGCGAGACCCCCATCGTTGGGGAAAAAAAAGAAAAGAAAAGGATGATCCCGGCCCCCACGGCCAGACCCCAACTCAAAAAAAAAAAAAATCATTAAAAAAAAATCGAAATTTTATTTTTCTGCCCTCCAGCCTGGCCCGCCCAGCAAGACCCCAACTCAATAAAATAACAAAATACAAATAAAAAAAGAAATACGGCACCTGGCTCTGACTTGGGGATATCTGTGGGGTTTTTTAAAAAATGTATTCACTTATTGATCGGGTCGGGGTCTCCCTCGGGAATTGGGCCCCAGCCGGGCCCAGACAGCCAGACCCTGACTCCAAAAATAAAATTGAAAAAAATTGAAAACAAAAAAAGAAAAAGAAAAAGAAATTCAGTACCTGGCTCTGACTTTGGTCTATCTATGATTTTTAAAATGTATTCACTTATTGATCGGGTCGGGGTCTCCCTCTGGAATTGGGCCCCAGACGGGCCCACACAGCCAGACCCCGACTCCAAAAATAACATAAAATAAAAATAAAAATAAAAGAAATACAGCACCTGGCTCTGACTTTGGGATACCTGTGGATTTTTAAAATTTATGCACTTATTGATCGAGTCGGGGTCTCCCTCGGGAATTGGGCCCCAGACGGGCCCACACAGCCAGACCCCCACTCCAAAAATAAAAAGGCAAACTCGGCACCCAACCCCCCCCTTTTTCCGGCCCGGCTTCCGAGGACGACCCGGAAAGTCCCTCCCGCACCCGCACCCGCCCGCGGGCTCAGGGCCAGGAAGATGAGTCACCGGGGCGAGGCCGCCCCTTTCCCTTTGAGCAACAAGTTTTTTTGTTTTGATTCTTGGGGCTTGGGAGTGGGGTCTTGCTGGGCTGCCCCGGCGGGTCTCGAACTCCTGGCCGCCCCCCGGCGTGATCGCCCGGCCGGAAAAACCCCCGCAGCCACGACAACGTGTACTTCCACGGATCCCCCAAAGCCGGACGGAAACCCCAGAGGTCGGGACAGATGCAGGAAGGAATGAGTGATGCATATGAATGAATGAAGGAAGGAATGAGTGATGCATATGAATGAAGGAGGGGAGGAATGAATGATGCGTCTGTGTCCTCGGCACGAGACCCAATCCCGGGCCGGCCAGAACCGCCTCGAATCCGCCCCTCCGAGCCCAAGCTCCTTGAGCGCACCCTGCCTGACTTCCACCCCCGAGGGGGAAAGCCTCGCACACCCCCCCCCCCCCCCCCCCCC
>NW_007193941.1:30237-32646 GCF_000164805.1 Carlito syrichta
GGCCCTGGGCGTTGCCGTGAGGGACAGAGACAGGCACAGAGACAGGGAGACGAGACAGAGAGGCCCAGGGACAGAGAGAGATGATGAGAGACAGAGAGAGAGACACAGAGAAAGAGAGACAGAGAGAGAGAGAGAGAGACAGAGAAAGGGAAACAGAGACAGGCAGAGATAGAGAGACACAGAGACGGGAAGAGAGGGAGAGAGGCAGAGATGGAGAGAGACAGAGAGACAGCCAGAGACAGAGAGACACAGAGACAAAGTGACAGAGACACAGAGAGACAGAGTCAGGCACAGAGAGAGAAACACAGAGAGAGACAGAGACACAGAGAGAGAGAAAGAGACAGCGAGAGACAGAGACACAGAGAGAGAGAAAGAGACAGCGAGAGAGACAGAGACAGAGAAAGGGAAACAGAGACAGGCAGAGATGGAGAGAGACACAGAGACGGGAAGAGAGGGAGAGAGACAGAGATGGAGAGAGACAGAGAGACAGCCAGAGACACAGAGACAGAGAGACACAGAGACAAAGTGACAGAGACACAGAGAGACAGAGTCAGGCACAGAGAGAGAAACACAGAGAGACAGAGACACAGAGACAGAGAGAAAGAGACAGCGAGAGAGACAGAGACAGAGAAAGGGAAACAGAGACAGGCAGAGATGGAGAGAGACACAGAGACGGGAAGAGAGGGAGAGATACAGAGATGGAGAGAGACAGAGACAGCCAGAGACACAGAGCCAGAGAGACACAGAGACAAAGTGACAGAGACACAGAGAGACAGAGTCAAGCAGAGAGAGAAACAGAGAGAGACAGAGACACAGAGACAGAGAGAAAGAGACAGCGAGAGAGACAGAGACAGAGAAAGGGAAACAGAGACAGGCAGAGATGGAGAGAGACACAGAGACGGAAAGAGAGGGAGAGAGACAGAGTTGGAGAGAGATAGAGAGACAGCCAGAGACACAGAGCCAGAGACAGAGAGACACAGAGAGACACAGAGACAAAGTGACAGAGAGACAGAGTCAGGCACAGAGAGAGACAGATACACAGAGACACAGAGCCAGAGACAGAGAGACACAGAGACAAAGTGACAGAGACACAGAGAGACAGAGTCAGGCACAGAGAGAGAAACACAGAGAGAGACAGAGACACAGAGAGAGAGAAAGAGACAGCGAGAGACAGAGACACAGAGAGAGAGAAAGAGACAGCGAGAGAGACAGAGACAGAGAAAGGGAAACAGAGACAGGCAGAGATGGAGAGAGACACAGAGACAGAAAGAGAGGGAGAGAGACAGAGTTGGAGACAGATAGAGAGCCAGAGACAGAGAGACACAGAGAGACAGAGAGAGACAGAGTCAGGCACAGACACAGAAACACAGAGAGAGACAGACAGATAGACAGAGACACAGAGACAGAGACAAAGAGAGAAAGCCAGAGCAAGACAGAGACACAGAGAGAGAGATACAGAGAGACAGACTCAGAGAGACACAGAGAGACAGAGAGACAAAGGGACAGAGAGAGACAGAGTCAGGGACAGGGAAATAAATACAGAGAGAGACAGAGACAGAGACAGAGACACAACAGAGAGACCATGAGGCAGCAAGAGACAGAGACACAGAGCCAGAGAGACAAAGTGCCAGAGAGAGACAGAGACACAGAGAGACAGAGTCACGCACAGAGAGAGAAACACAGAGAGACAGAGAGATAGACAGAGACACAGAGACAGAGAGAGAAAGAAAGCCAGAGTGAGACAGAGACACAGAGACAGAGTCAGAGACAGAAATACAGAGAGAGACAGAGACAGAGACAGAGAGACACAACAGAGAGTCCCCGAGACAGAGAGACGCAGAGCCAGAGACAGAGAGACAAAGTGACAGAGAGACACAGAGTCAGAGACAGAGAGAGAAATACAGAGAGAGAGAGACAGAGACAGAGACTGAGAGACACAACAGAGTCCCCGAGACAGAGAGAGACACAGAGACAGAGAGACAAAGTGACAGAGTGACACAGAGAGACAGAGACAGAGAGAGACACAGAGACACAGAGAGAGACAGAGACACAGAGACAGACAGAGACACAGAGACCGAGAGACACAACAGAGAGTCCCCGAGACAGAGAGCGCCACAGAGACAGAGAGACAACGTGACAGAGCGACACAGAGACACAGAGCCAGAGACAGAGAGAGAACTACAGAGAGAGAGAGAGAGACAGAGAGAGACAGAGACACAGAGACAGAGAGAGACACAGAGCCAGAGACAGAGAGACAAAGCCACAGGGCGACACAGACCGAGACAGAGAAATACAGGGCGAGACAGAGACACAGAGAGACAGAGACACAGAGCCAGAGACAGCGAGAGACAGAGAGACAGAGACACAGAGAGACAGAGACACAGAGCCAGAGACAGCGAGAGACAGAGA
>NW_007193942.1:0-838 GCF_000164805.1 Carlito syrichta
GACGGCCTTTAGGGTCAGAGGCAGGCCTTGAAGGGCCGTTGGGGTCAGAGAAGGGGGGACGAGGGTGGGTCTTCGCCATCTTGGAAGACGACTCTTGGGCCAAGGCAAGACGTGGGGTCAAGGCAACACTTGGTCAAGGCAAGACTTGGGGTCAACCAAGCACCGCTGGGTCTAGACGGCCTTTAGGGTCAGAGGCAGCCCATGAAGGACTGTTGGGGTCAGAGAAGGGGGGACAAGGGTGGGTCTTCGCCATCTTGAAAGACACCTCTTGGGATCAAGGCTAGACTTGGGGTCAAGACAACACTTGGTCAAGGCAAGACTTGGGGTCAACCAAGCACCACTGGGTCTAGACGGCCTTTAGGGTCAGAGGCAGGCCTTGAAGGGCCATTGGGGTCAGAGAAGGGGGGACAAGGTGGGTCTTCGCCATCTTGGAAGTCGCCTCTTGGGGTCAAGGCAAGACGTGGGGTCAAGGCAACACTTGGTCAAGGCAAGACGTGGGGTCAACCAAGCACTGCTGGGTCTAGACGGCCTTTAGGGTCAGAGGCAGGCCTTGAAGGGCCGTTGGGGTCAGAGAAGGGGGGACAAGGGTGGATCTTCGCCATCTTGGAAGACACCTCTTGGGGTCAAGGCTAGACTTGGGGTCAAGATAACACTTGGTCAAGGCAAGACTTGGGGTCAACCAAGGACGTGGGGTCAAGGCAACACTTGGTCAAGGCAAGACTTGGGGTCAACCAAGGACTGCTGGGTCTAGATGGCCTTTGGGGTCAGAGGCAGGCCTTGAAGGGCCGTTGGGGTCAGAGAAGGGGGGACAAGGTGGGTCTTCGCCATCTTGGAAGAC
>NW_007193943.1:0-318 GCF_000164805.1 Carlito syrichta
GGTCAACCAAGCACTGCTGGGTCTAGACGGCCTTTAGGGTCAGAGGCAGGCCTTGAAGGGCCGTTGGGGTCAGAGAAGGGGGGACAAGGTGGGTCTTCGCCATCTTGGAAGACACCTCTTGGGGTCAAGGCTAGACTTGGGGTCAAGACAACACTTGGTCAAGGCAAGACTTGGGGTCAACCAAGCACCGCAGTGTCTAGACGGCCTTTAGGTCAGAGGCAGGCCTTGAAGGGCTGTTGGGGTCAGAGAAGGGGGGATGAGGGCGGGTCTTCGCCATCTTGGAAGACGACTCTTGGGGTCAAGGCAAGACGTGGGGTC
>NW_007193944.1:0-810 GCF_000164805.1 Carlito syrichta
AGGAAAGGAAAGGAAAGGAAAGGAAAGGAAAGGAAAGGAAAGGAAAGGAAAGGAAAGGATCACTATGAACAAAAGGTGTACCTCACTGAACTTTATCCGGTGAAAAGGTCTAGAAACATTTATCAGCCCTGTAGCTATGATTAGCCCTAGCACCCAGCTTATAGTATCCAAATACCATCTCCCACTACGAGGAGCCTGGACGTTTTTAAGAAATGGTAAATTCCAGGTCTGAAGCAGCATGGATACAGAGTGAGTCTGGAACACCTTGTAGCAAATGATAAAAAAGCTGATGAAGTTTACCAGAGCCAAAAGCCTCCGCTTCAGGAGAAAACACAAATGTATAAAAGTTCAACTGAAACATTTCAAGTATGCGTAAATCCATGAGTTTCTAGTGATAGTTTTAAAAAATGGATAACTTTGGGCAGGCTAGAAAACCATATCACTATTTTGATGCGGGGGTTCCCAAAAACATGTACACATTTAAAGAGATGTTATCTATGTGTTACTTTTTGAAGTTGAATTGAATTATGGTAGCAATGTGTGGTGTGACATTTGCTCAAAAGATGGCGTTCATCAAATGAATGCTAGTGTCACCATGCGACAGGCAGGACGGTTAAAGAAAATGGTGGAAGCATGGTTGTCCTTCGAAGAGCGCAAGACCATTTTGCAGTATGCAACAGAACCCCCCACACGCCTAACAATCGCACACATTCATGATGAGTTTGAGACGCGTGGTCCTGTGTGTGATGTGCACAAGGGAAGATCTAGGAGGCCTCACACAGCACCAAGTTCTGCAGTCGTTTGCCGTAA
>NW_007193945.1:0-763 GCF_000164805.1 Carlito syrichta
CGAGGTTGATGTTTAGAGCTTTTAGGAATCGCCACACTGCTTTCCACAGAGGTTGCACTAGTTTACACTCCCACCAACAGTGTAGGAGTGTTCCCTTTTCGCCACACCCTCTCCAACAACTATTATTTTCTGAGTTATTGATAATTGCCATTCTGACTGGAGTTAGGTGGTATCTCAGTGTAGTTTTGATTTGCATCTCCCTGATGATTAGTGAGGTTGAGCATTTCTTTATGTGTCTGTTGGCTGCTCGAATGTCTTCCTTTGTGAAGTGTCTGTTCATATCTTTTGCCCATTTTATAATGGGGTTGTTTTTTTTTTTTCAGCACGTTTGAGTTCCTTGTAGATCCAAGATGTTAAGCCTTTGTCAGATCTGGAGTTGGCAAATACTTTTTCCCAGTCTGTAGGCTGTCTCCCTGCTCTCTTGATGATTTCTTTGGCTTTGCAGAAGCTTGTCAGTTTAATGAAGACCCACTTGTTTATCTTATTCCTTATTGTCTGTGGGTTTCGAGTTTTGTTCAGGAATTGGATGCCAGTTCCAATTTCCATGAGGGTGTGTCCTTCATTTTCTAAGGTTCTTATGGTTTGCGGTTTTACATTTAGGTCTCTGATCCATTTGGAGTTTATTTTTGTATGGAGATAGATAGGGGTCCTGTTTCAATCTTCTGCATGTGGGTCAGCCAGTTTTCTCAGCACCATTTACTGAATAGGTTCTCCTCTCCCCAGTGGTAGGTGGTGGAGGCTTTGTCGAAGATGAGTTGGTTGA
>NW_007193946.1:0-837 GCF_000164805.1 Carlito syrichta
GATGATCTGTCTAGGGTTGTGAGTGGGGTATTGAAGTCCCCAGTTATGATAGGGTTAGAGCCAATATCTTTCTTTAGTTTTCCAAGAAGCTGCTTTATGAAAGTTGGCGCACCTATGTTGGGTGCATATATATTTAGAATAGATATTTCTTGTTGATGGATTGAGCCTTTTATCATTATGTAGTGGCCTTCTGTATCTTTCTTGATTTTTAATAGTTTGAAGGGTATTTTGTCTGAAATTAAGATGGCTACTCCTCCTTTCTTTTGTATTCCGTTCGCCTGGAAGTTTGTTTCCCATCCTCTTACTTTGAGTCTGTGGATGTCCTTTCTAGTGAGGTGAGTCTCTTGAAGGCAATAGATTGTTGCCTGATGATATTTTATCCATTTTGCCAATCTATGTCTTTTCAGTGGTGCATTTAGTCCGTTCACATTTAGGCTAATAATTGAAATGCAAGAGTTGATCCCTGTCATAAGGTTCTTACAGAGTTGTTCCTGTTTATTTGTTGTCTTTCTTTGGGTTTTGGAGTTGGTTCATGTGTGTTTTTAATCTTTTGCCTGTACTCTTGTGAAGAATGCTGTTGTTCTTTTTTCTTTTTCTGTGCTCAGTACTTTCTTCAGTGTTTCTTGTAGAGGTGGTCTGGTGGTAGCGTAGGTTCTTAGGGATTGGATGTCTGGAAAAGATTTCAATTCTCCCTAATTAATGAAGCTTAGTTTGGCTGGGTAGGTTATTCTTGGTTGAAATTGTTTCTCTTTTAGAACGTTGAAGATAGGGCTCCAGGCTCTCCTGGCCTGAAGGGTTCTGTGGATAAATCTGCTGCTATTCTAATTTGGTTTTCCC
>NW_007193947.1:0-1858 GCF_000164805.1 Carlito syrichta
CCTGCCCCTGGTGTGTCTCTCCTGCCCCTGGCGTGTCTCTGCTGACTCTCGTGTCTCTCCGGCCCCTGGAGTGTCTCTCCTGCCCCTGGTGTGTCTCTGCTGACTCTCGTGTCTCTCCTGCCCCTGGTGTGTCTCTGCTGACTCTCGTGTCTCTCCGGCCCCTGGCGTGTCTCTCCTGCCCCTGGTGTGTCTCTCCTGCCCCTGGCGTGTCTCTGCTGACTCTCGTGTCTCTCCTGCCCCTGGAGTGTCTCTCCTGCCCCTGGCGTGTCTCTGCTGACTCTCGTGTCTCTCCTGCCCCTGGCGTGTCTCTCCTGCCCCTGGTGTGTCTCTGCTGACTCTCGTGTCTCTCCGGCCCCTGGCGTGTCTCTGCTGCCTCTCGTGTCTCTCCGGCCCCTGGCGTGTCTCTGCTGACTCTCGTGTCTCTCCGGCCCCTGGCGTGTCTCTGCTGACTCTCGTGTCTCTCCTGCCCCTGGCGTGTCTCCCCGGTCTCTGGCGTGTCTCTCCTGCCCCTGGCGTGTCTCTGCTGACTCTTGTATCTCTCTTGCCCCTGGCATGTCTCTCCTGACTCTGGGGTGTCTCTCCTGTCTCTGGAGTGTCTCTCCCATCTCTGACGTGTCTCTCCCGCCCGTGGCGTGTCTCTCCTGTCTCTGGCGTGTCTCTCCTGTCTCTGCTGTCTCTCTCATGTCTGCCATGTCTGCCTTGTCTCTGGCTTTGGTATGTCTCTCCCATCTCTGGTGTGTCTCTCTTGCCCCTGGCACGTCTCTCCCGTCTCTGGCGTGTCTCTCCCGTCTCTGGCGTGTCTCTCCCGTCTCTGACATGTCTCTCTTGTCTCTGGTGTATCTCTCCCATCTCTGCAGTGTCTCTCTCATCTCTGACGTGTCTCTCCCGTCTCTGCTGTATGTCTCTTGTCCCTAGTGTGTCTCTCCTGTCTCTAGCATGTCTCCCCCATCTCTGCCGTATCTCTCTTGCCCCTGGCGTGTCTCTCCCATCTCTGGCGTGTCTCTCCTGCCCCTGGCATGTCTCTCCCATCTCTGGTGTGTCTCTCCTGTCTCTGGCGTGTCTGTCCCATCTCTGACATGTCTCTCGTCCCTGGTGTGTCTCTCCTGTCTCTGGCGTGTCTGCCTTGTCTCTGACTTTGGTATGTCTCTCCTGTCTCTGACATGTCTCTCTTGCCCCTGGCGTGTCTCTCCCGTCTCTGGAGTGTCTCCCGTCTCTGGCGTCTCTCCCGTTTCTGACATCTCCCCCGTCTCTGGCGTGTCTGTCCCGTCTCTGACATGTCTCTCCTGCCCCTGGCGTCTCTCCCGTCTCTGGAGTGTCTCTCTCATCTCTGGCGTGTCTCTCCCATCTCTGACATCTCCCCCGTCTCTGACATGTCTCTCTTGCCCCTGGCGTCTCTCCCGTCTCTGGAGTGTCTCTCTCATCTCTGGCGTGTCTCTCCCGTCTCTGACATGTCTCTCTTGCCCCTGGCATGTCTCTCCCGTCTCTGGTGTGTCTCTCCTGTCTCTGGCGTGTCTGTCCCATCTCTGACATGTCTCTCTTGCCCCTGGTGTGTCTCTCCCGTCTCTGGCGTCTCTCCCGTCTCTGGCGTGTCTCTCTTGCCCCTGGCGTGTCTCTCATCTCTGGCGTGTCTCTCCCGTCTCTGACATGTCTCTCTTGCCCCTGGCGTGTCTCTCCCGTCTCTGCAGTGTCTCTCTCATCTCTGGCGTGTCTCTCCCGTCTCCGGCATCTCCCCCGTCTCTGACGCGTCTCTGGCGTCTCTGGGCTGACCCACGTGGCCGCGACCGGACCCCCCAGCGAATCCACGGACAAGACCCCCCGCGGGGGCCGAGGCAGGAGGGCCGCGGGGTCGAGACCCGCT
>NW_007193947.1:2335-9834 GCF_000164805.1 Carlito syrichta
TAATAATAATAATAATAGTAATAATAATAATAATAATAATATGGAAATTAGCTGGGTGTGATGGCGCCTGTCACTCCAGCGTCCGGGGAGGCCGAGGCGGGAGCATCGCTGGAAGCCGGGAGTTTGAGCCCCGCCGGGCCCACGTAGCACGACCCCGTCTCCACAAATAATAATAATAATAATAGTAATAATATTAATAATATGGAAATTAGCTAGGCGTGCTGGCGTGTGTCATTCCAGCGACTCGGGAGGCCGAGGTGGGAGCATCGCTGGAAGCCGGGAGTTCGAGCCCCGCCGGGCCCACATAGCAAGACCCCGTCTCCACAAATAATAATAATAATAATAATAATAATAGTAATAATAATAATAATAATATGGAAATTAGCTGGGTGTGATGGCGCCTGTCACTGCAGCAACTCGGGAGGCCGAGGCGGGAGCCCCGCCGGGCCCACGTAGCCAGACCCCGTCTCTCCAAACCATCATGATAACAACAATCGCAGCAATAATCATAACAATAATCGTCCGAAAATGAGGTGCCCACCTAATTTCCATATTATTATTATTACTATTATTGTTCATGGAGAGCCGGGGTCTTGCTATGTGGGCCTGGCGGGGCTCAAACCCCTGGACTCCCGCCTCGGCCTCCCGGGTATCCGGGGCCACGCCGGCCGGAGGTTCGACACCCGCCGGGCCACGTCGCAAGACCCCCGTGTCCACCCCGGGCCCCCGCGACGTGTCGTTCCGCCGGGCCCGCACAGTGAGACCCTCCGGGTCGGAAAACGTTTTTGGGGGGCAAAGATGCGTCTTTTGATGCGTGGTGTTGTCGATAGACAATATCGTGTCGCTCCCTGATCGATCGATCGATCGATCGATGGAGCCATCCTCTCTCGTCTCCTCATGCCCGTGTGTGTCATCGATCGATACCTGTGTCGATCGATTGTCTATCGATTATCTGTCACGTATCAATGTGCAGCGGGCATTCATTGGCTTATCGATCCATCCCGTTTTTATCTAGTCCTCCATGGATATCGATCAATCATGTATCTACCATCCATCACCGGTCAGTCTGTATTGATCATTTATCGATCGATCGATCATCTATCGATTATCAAGTATCCATGTGCCTCGGGCATTTATTGGCTTATCGATCCATCCTGTTTTTATCTAGTCATGGATATCGATCAATCATCTATGTGCCATCTGTCACCGGTCAGTCTGTATTGATCATTTATCGATCGATCAATCTATCGATTATCACGTATCCATGTGCCTCGGGCATTTATTGGCTTATCGATCCATCCTGTTTTTATCTAGTCATGGATATCGATCAATCATCTATGTGCCATCTATCACCTGTCAGTCTGTATTGATCATTTATCGATTGATCGATCATCTGTCGATTATCTATCACGTATCAAAGTATCGATCATTTATCAGCTTATTGATCCATCCTGTTTTTCTTATCTAGTCATCCGCCATGTATTGATATCGATCCATCATCTGCCACCAATCACCTGTCAATCCGTATTGATCATCTATCGATCAATCATCTATCAATTATCACGTATCGATGTGCATCGAGCATTTATTGGCTTATCGATCCATCCTGTTTTTATCTAGTCATGGATATCGATCAGTCATCTACCATCTATCACCTGTCACTCTGTATTGATCATTTATCGATTGATCATCTGTCGATTATCTATCACGTATCAATGTATCGATCATTTATCGGCTTATCGATCCATCGTATTTCTCTCATCTAGTCATCCGCCATCTATTGATATCGATCCATCATCTGCCACCTATCACCTGTCAATCCGTATTGATCATCTATCGATCAATCATCTATCAATTATCACGTATCGATGTGCATCGAGCATTTATTGGCTTATCGATCCATCCTGTTTTTATCTAGTCATGGATATCGATCAGTCATCTACCATCTATCACCTGTCAGTCTGTATTGATCATTTATCGATTGATCATCTGTCGATTATCTATCACGTATCAATGTATCGATCATTTATCGGCTTATCGATCCATCGTATTTCTCTCATCTAGTCATCCGCCATCTATTGATATCGATCCATCATCTGCCACCTATCACCTGTCAATCCGTATTGATCATCTATCGATCAATCATCTATCAATTATCACGTATCGATGTGCATCGAGCATTTATTGGCTTATCGATCCATCCTGTTTTTATCTAGTCATGGATATCGATCAGTCATCTACCATCTATCACCTGTCACTCTGTATTGATCATTTATCGATTGATCATCTGTCGATTATCTATCACGTATCAATGTATCGATCATTTATCGGCTTATCGATCCATCGTATTTCTCTCATCTAGTCATCCGCCATCTATTGATATCGATCCATCATCTGCCACCTATCACCTGTCAATCCGCGTTGATCATTTACGTATCGATCAATCATGTATCGACCGTCCATCACCTGTCAGTCTGTATCGATCACTTATCGGCTGATCGATCCCTCCTGTTTTTCTTATGTATTGATCACGTCTATCCGCCTATCATCTAGCAATCACCTACGGCTCTGTCATGGCCATCCCTATCGATCACCATCTATCGATTGCCTCTCTCGGGGCTCGACGTGTCCACCAGGGATCTGTCATCCATTATCGATCCATTCGGTCCGCCCACCCGCCCGTCCTGTCATGTATCTGTCCTATCGACGGATCTATCGATCTACCACCGATCGATCTCTGGTATCTATCACAGCCGACCACGTATCGACCTTTCGGTCACGTATCATTTGCTTTTTCCTGCCCATCGCATGTCTATATCGATAATCGATTATCGATCCATGCTATCCATCCGTCCACCCTGTCAACAGCTATTGATCTGTCATACCTAGCGTGTATCACCGATCGATTTCGGCTTTCTCTCTTAGGCCGCAACACAGCTATTCGCCATCGATCACATCTATCCATAATCGATCTGTCATCGATCGATCCGACCCATCCATCTATCAGCCATCTACGGATCGGTCGTAGCCATCATTATCGATCACGAACTGTTGAGGGCTTTTCTCAGTTCTCAACCTACCCGCCGTTGATCGATCATGGGTATGGCTATAACCTCCGAGCGATCAATTTGATCCACCCATGCTATCATCTATTGATCTGTGGAACCTCTCAGTCTCTATCGGCATCTATCGTGTGGATCGATCCAGGTAGCTATCGTCTATTGATTTGTCTCGTATCTATCATTATCCACCGCGTGTCTGTCCTCCCATCACCAACCATTTGCTTTTTTGTATCGATCAAATCCATATCGATAACCTGTTATCGGGCAATCCCATCGATGGATCCATGCATGCTCCCTATCGACATCTATCAGATCGAGCTGTCCATCTAGGTATCATCTATTGATCTATCTGTGGTATCCATCATTATCTGTCGTTTGCTTTCCTAGATCCAGCATCTATGATGCCTATGTCGATAATCGATGGATCCGATCGATCTGATACAGCCTATCACTTCCTTCCATCTCTTCCAAGTATCAATCCATCTATCACGTCTATATCGATAATCGATGGATCCGATTGATCTGATACAGCCTATCACTTCCTTCCTTTTCTTCCAAGTATCAATCCATCTCTCATGCCTATATCGGTAATCGATGGATCCGATTGATTTTATACAGCCTATCACTTCCTTCCATTTCTTCCAAGAATCAATCCATCTATCACGTCTATATCAATAATCGATGGATCCGATTGATCTGATCCAGCCTATCACTTCCTTCCATCTCTTCCAAGTATCGATCTATCTCTCATGCCTATATCGATAATCTATGGATCCGATGGATCTGATACATCCTGCCACTTCCATTTCTTCCAAGTATCGATCCATCTCTCATGCCTATATCGATAATCGGTGGATCCGATTGATCTGATACAGCCTATCACTTCCTTCCATTTCTCCCATGTATCGATCCATCTCTCACGTCTATATTGATAATCTATGGATCCGATCGATCTGATACAGCCTATCACTTCCATTTCTTCCAAGTATCGATCCATCTCTCACGTCTATATCGATAATCGATGGATCCGATGGATCTGATATATCCTATCACTTCCATTTCTTCCAAGTATCGATCCTTCTCTCACGTCTATATCGATAATCTATGGATCCGATTGATCTGATACATCCTATCACTTCCTTCCATTTCTTCCAAGTATCAATCCATCTCTCACGGCTATATCGATAATCGATGGATCCGATTGATCTGATACATCCTATCACTTCCTTCCATCTCTTCCAAGTATCAATCCATCTATCACGTCTATATCGATAATCTATGGATCCGATTGATCTGATACATCCTACCACTTCCATTTCTCCCATGCATCGATCCATCTCTCATGCCTATATCAATAATCGATGGATCCGAGTGATTTTTTTTTATTATGAGTCGGGGTCTTGCTACCTACCACTTCCATTTCTTCCAAGTATCAGTCCGTCTCTCATGCTTATATCGATAATCGATGGATCCGATCGATTTTATACATCCTATCACTTCCTTCCATCTCTTCCAAGTATCAATCCATCTCTCACGTCTATATCGATAATCGATGGATCCGATTGATCTGATCCAGCCTATCACTTCCTTCCATCTCTTCCAAGTATCGATCCATCTCTCATGCCTATATCGATAATATATGGATCCGATTGATCTGATACAGCCTATCACTTCCATCTCTCCCATGTATCGATCCATCTCTCATGCCTATATCGATAATCGATGGATCCGATTGATCTGATACAGCCTATTACTTCCTTCCATCTCTTCCAAGTATCGATCCATCTCTCATGCCTATATCGATAATCGATGGATCCGAGGGATCTGACACCGCCTGTCTGTCACTTCCTGTCCCTGCTTCCGGGTATCGATCCGCCTATCTATCCCGTCGATATCGATCATTCATGGATTCCTCGACCCATCCGTTCACTCAGATCCGTGCAGACGACGAGACCGGCCTCGGGTCCAACGTGGGCCCGAGAGGAACCCACAGTCCGGGACCCGCGCGGCCTGTCGTGGGTCCGGCGGGGGCGGGGAGGACGGCTTGCGGCCGGGAGTTCGAGACCCCCCGTCCCTAGAAAGAAAGAAAAGACAAGAAAATCAGCCGGGTGAGGTGGCGCCGCCTGGCCCACATAGCAAGACCCTATCTCTGAAAAATAATAATAATAATAATAATAATACAAAAACTAGGCGGACGTGATCCCTGTCCTCCAGCCGGGCCCACACATCAAGATCCCAGCCCCCCCCAAATAAAACCCAAGCAAAAAATTTAAAAATCAGCCAGGTGTGGTGGGGCGCGCCTGTCGTTCCAATGACTCGGGAGGCCGAGGCGGGAGGATCCAGAGAGTCCGGGGGTTCGAGACCAGCCTGGGCCACGTAGCGAGACCCCATCCCTGTGAATAAATAAATAAATAGAATTAGCCTGGGGTGGCGGCTCACACTGTCACCCCAGCACTTGGGGAGGCTGAGGCGGGGGGAGGATTGCTTGAGGCCGGGAGTTCGAGACCAGCCTGGGCAACCTAGCAAGACCCACCTCTACCCCAAAAAAGTTCGCTTTTAATTAACCGGATCTAAAAAAATAATAATAAATAATAAAAACGACACAGGATCCCTTGAGCCCAGGAGCCAGAGACCGGCCTGGGCAACCCAGCGAGACCCCGTGTCTACCCTCCAAAAAAGCTCGTTTTTCATTAACTGGGTTCGAAAAATAACAATAAAGAGAAACGACAGAGGATCCCTTGAGGCCACGAGTTCGAGACCCGCCTGGGCAACACAGCAAGACTCATCTCTACCCCCAAAAAAGTTGTGTTTTTAATTAACTGGGTTTAAAAAATAATAGTAAATAATAAAAGTGACACAGGATCCCTTGAGCCCAGGAGCCAGAGACCGGCCTGGGCAACCCAGCGACACCCCGTGTCGACCCTCCAAAAAAGCTCGTTTTTCATTAACTGGGTTCGAAAAATAACAATAAAGAGAAACGACAGAGGATCCCTTGAGGCCACGAGTTCGAGACCCGCCTGGGCAACCTAGCAAGACCCATCTCTACCCCCCAAAAGTTCGTTTTTAATGAACTGGGTTTAAAAAATAACAATAAAGAGAACCGACAGAGGATCCCTTGAGCCCAGGAGCCAGAGACCAGACTGGGCAACGTAGCAAGACCCCAGCCACTAATTTTTTTTCCACATCCTCATTATGGGAGCGCAGCCCCCCGGCCACGGCCCAAACCCTCCCTGCCCGGCCCTTGGCGGATGCCAAGGGGGGCTGGGAACCCCTGGAATGTGCCGGACGCCCCCACCCCCACCCCCGGGCCAGCCAGCCGCTCAAAATAGCCCAGGCATGCGGGGCCCGGAGGCCAGCTGTCCCCAAGGGCAGCAGCTGGGACGGGGGCGGGGGACGGGGGGGAAACTTCGCCCATCCGGTCACAGCCGGGACCCCAAGGTGGAGGGAGGAAAGCCGGGGCCCGGTCACGCGGGGTGGCGGCTCTTTTTTTTTTTTAATTTTTTGAGATGGGATCTGGCTGTATGGGCCCGGCTGTAGGGCCGGGGCGCGATCACGGCTCACCGCAGCCTCGGCCTCCCAAGTTGCTGGGAATACAGGTGCGTGCCACCGCACCTTGGTAATTTCATATTATTATTATTGTTTTGCAGCGATGGGGGTCTTGCTGTGTGGGCCAGGCTGGTCTCGAACCCACGGCCTCCAGCGATCCTCCCGCCTCGGCCTCCCCAAATCCTGGGACAAGGAATGCCATCATCAGAACAGGCTCATTTTCGTATTATTACCATTGTTATTATTTTACAGAGACGGGGGGGGGTCTTGCTATGTGGGCCTGACGGTTCTCGAACCCTGGGCGGCCCGGACTACAGTTTTATTTTTTTTAATAATAAAATGAAGAAAACTAAATCATCTTGCCGAAAAAAGGCAAGACCTAAAGAAAAGTGTCGCATCGTGCCCCAAAAAAGGGGGAAAAACACTAAAATGACGGTTTAAATAAGTCACTTAAATCATTCATTAATTTAAATCATTCATTCCGCCGGTATCAAAAATGTTATTTTTGCAGTCCCCCAAGCAGCTCAATTTTACCCTAAAACGTCAGCGGATAAAGGGATCGAACCCCTCCAACCTCTCCCCGCATCGCGATTAGCAAAAACTGGCGGAAAAGGGGCCGTTTGGGTCGTTTTGAGGCTGCACGGATTGAAAATACACATTCCCGGGCTTGCGCGCGCTCCCGGCGCCACCGACTGCGCATGCGCCCCTCCTTCGGGGGCTCCCCCCCCGCGCCTCTACTACGCTCCCGCGGGGCACGCACCGCGCATGCTCCGACCGGCCCGGCCGGCAGCCGCTTCCGTAGGCACGCACTGCGCATGCTCGACGGGGCGGGGGGTACCCCTCCCTCCGCTCCAGCGGGCACGGGTGCTCGGCCGACCGGCCTCCCGGTCC
>NW_007193948.1:0-596 GCF_000164805.1 Carlito syrichta
ACGAGAGTCAGCAGAGACACACCAGGGGCAGGAGAGACACGCCAGGGGCAGGAGAGACACGAGAGTCAGCAGAGACACACCAGGGGCAGGAGAGACACGCCAGGGGCAGGAGAGACACACCAGGGGCAGGAGAGACACGCCAGGGGCCGGAGAGACACGAGAGTCAGCAGAGACACACCAGGGGCAGGAGAGACACACCAGGGGCAGGAGAGACACCCCAGAGTCAGGAGAGACATGCCAGGGGCAAGAGAGATACAAGAGTCAGCAGAGACACGCCAGGGGCAGGAGAGACACTCCAGGGGCAGGAGAGACACGAGAGTCAGCAGAGACACGCCAGGGGCAGGAGAGACACACCAGGGGCAGGAGAGACACGAGAGTCAGCAGAGACACGCCAGGGGCAGGAGAGACACACCAGGGGCAGGAGAGACACGCCAGGGGCCGGAGAGACACGAGAGTCAGCAGAGACACACCAGGGGCAGGAGAGACACGAGAGTCAGCAGAGACACACCAGGGGCAGGAGAGACACTCCAGGGGCCGGAGAGACACGAGAGTCAGCAGAGACACGCCAGGGGCAGGAGAGACACACCAGGGGCAGG
>NW_007193949.1:0-402 GCF_000164805.1 Carlito syrichta
ACTCACCTCAGCCTCCCAAAGCGCGGGATTACAGGCTGAGCCACCGAGCCCGGTTTATCACCATTCTTGAATAAAAACACCAAGCAGTACTTGTCTCTTACACAGACAAGTGCCAGCAAGTGAAGTCGAATCGCTGGTGTACATACTTGAAAATACAGAAAATTCAAGCATATAACATTTAAGCACCCTATAAGAGATACATGGCCACACACCTACAATTTTATGCTAAGGGAAAGATCCATTCCCCAATTCACCAGTCTTCACAGATTCCCCAGCACACCCGCACACCTTTTTCCCACTTGAATATGATGCAACTTGGCAGGCACATTCTTCTTTGCATACACACACACACACACATTCTCTTTCTCTCTCTCTCTCTCTCTCTCTCTCTCTCTCTCTCTC
>NW_007193950.1:0-1179 GCF_000164805.1 Carlito syrichta
ACACACACACACACACACACACCTATATATGGTAGAAGTATTTTAAAATAACACACAAGAAAGAACTCTTGAGCCTTTCCAGGGAAAGACTTAGGAATTTAGGGTAGGAATGAAATAGTCTTTATTTAAAGAAAATCCTTTAAAGTACTTGAAAAAAAATTTAACATGTACATATATTGCTTTTTCCATTTTAAGAAAACTGGTCTTTTAAAAAAGATGACAACTTCCCTATTCACTCTACTCCCTCTAAGGTGATCTGTGAAACACTTACTGTGGTGTGGTCCCTATACTGGTATAGCAAAAAAGATGTGAGTTATATTATTCACACAAAGTAAAACAGTGACTTTGTGAAAGCAACTTCTTAGACAAGTTGATTTCAAGCAAGTGTTAACGTTTTATTTCATACTTCCCTCGAGAAAACTAGGCTGCCAACAAACCCAGATGAAAAAATTTATTTGGGGAAGGAGGTTTTGCTAGATAAAAAAGAGATACGTTGCTAAAATTACTAGATTAGATCTTTTTTAATGTGTCTGGTTAAAGGTTATTGGGTTCATCATGAGACTAATGGTCAACTGAGAAGGTTAAAGTCTAACTTCCCAAAAGGAGCTTTCCATCAGATCAAAAAACAAAGTTATTTTCCATTAAGTTTATCAGGATGGTTCTACTTTATCATCAGTGCGATAACATGTGATTTCACATTTTCTTGGAATTTTTACTTTGAACTGTATACTTCATCACTTATATTCCCAGCATGGCATAGCTGCTTATTATTTGTCAAATAAGAAAATACATAACATGATTTCATTAAATTTCTTGTACTGAATTTCTTGTACTGCTTATCATTATTAAGAGTCAAAGAGATTATGTGTGTGCTTATTAGCTAAATAAATAGTAATGCATTCAACTAACAATATTATGTGGACCAAAACACCTTATAGAAGTTAAACTAGGCCAGGTGCAGTGGCTCACCCCTGTAATCCCAGCACTTTAGGAGGCCAAAGTGAGAGGACTGCCTGAGCCCATGGGTTCGAGAGCAGTCTGGGCAACTTGGTGAGACGCCCATCTCTACAATATATCAAAAAATTAGCCAGGCGTGATGGTGTCTGCCTGTAGTTCCAGCTACTTGGAAGGCTAAGGCAGAAGGATCACCTGAGCCCAGCAGGTCAAGACTGCAGTGGC
>NW_007193951.1:0-933 GCF_000164805.1 Carlito syrichta
GTTAGGAACCGGGTCACATAGCAGGAGGTGAGTGGCAGGTGAACGGATCTCTGTTACTGTCAGATCAAGTGTGGCATTAGATTCTCACAGGAGAGTTAGCCCTATTTTGAACTGTGCATGCAAGGCATCTAAGTTGCCCACTCCTTATGAGATCTAATGTCCAATAATAAACACCAATGGCCCTGCTGTCCATCAGCACAAAATTGACATGTGTTGGTAGCCAGCCACGGAGGCCCACTGAGCATTAGGGATCAGGAAGGGCCATTGACCCTGAGACCACTAGGATACATTCGGGAGCTATTTGACCCCATTTCCTCCCCCTTTCTACTCAGCACTAACCAGATTAAACTCCTGTGAGCTCAAAACATTGAAACTCTGAGATTGGGACAAACACAAGCTAACTTAAGAAGCTCATTGCTCCCGTTCTTACACAAACTGCAGTTTTGGCTTTCACACAACTTGTAATTTAAACTCGTGTCACATCTAAGAGCCTTAGTATTGGTCACAGGCTTCTGGGTCATGATCTTAGGATTTATTGAAGGTGTAAATTGTAGAATATAGTTTTAGAAGACAGCCATTTTGTTGAAAGAATGTGGCTGGGTTACTTGCAGTAGCCCACTGTGAACTTTGGACTGGGCCACATTCCAAACATTCTGGGATAGGCCACTTTTTGTTTGTAAAGTAAATACTTAAGCTTCTATAGAATTGTTTAACTTGGCATAAATCAATCAGCTTAGGATGAAAAAGGTTTATAGAATGTGTCAGTCACGGATTAGGTTATCCTTTGTTATGGGCTTTTAAGATTATCATATGAAAAGAGTTTAAAGACAATAATTGATTAAGTTTTCATGGATTAAGGTTTCTGGTGGGTGGGAGATGCCCCCTCCCACATCTGACTTTGTGTATAAAAGACCCATTGTAATTCCCAATAAC
>NW_007193952.1:0-814 GCF_000164805.1 Carlito syrichta
CTGTCCATCAGCACAAAATTGACATGTGTTGGGAGCCAGCCACGGAGGCCCACTGAGCATTAGGGATCAGGAAGGGCCATTGACCCTGAGACCACTAGGATACATTCGGGAGCTATTTGACCCCATTTCCTCCCCCTTTCTACTCAGCACTAACCAGATTAAACTCCTGTGAGCTCAAAACATAGAAACTCTGAGATTGGGACAAACACAAGCTAACTTAAGAAGCTCATTGCTCCCGTTCTTACACAAACTGCAGTTTTGGCTTTCACACAACTTGTAATTTAAACTCGTGTCACATCTAAGAGCCTTAGTATTGGTCACAGGCTTCTGGGTCATGATCTTAGGATTTATTGAAGGTGTAAATTGTAGAATATAGTTTTAGAAGACAGCCATTTTGTTGAAAGAATGTGGCTGGGTTACTTGCAGTAGCCCACTGTGAACTTTGGACTGGGCCACATTCCAAACATTCTGGGATAGGCCACTTTTTGTTTGTAAAGTAAATACTTAAGCTTCTATAGAATTGTTTAACTTGGCATAAATCAATCAGCTTAGGATGAAAAAGGTTTATAGAATGTGTCAGTCACGGATTAGGTTATCCTTTGTTATGGGCTTTTAAGATTATCATATGAAAAGAGTTTAAAGACAATAATTGATTAAGTTTTCATGGATTAAGGTTTCTGGTGGGTGGGAGATGCCCCCTCCCACATCTGACTTTGTGTATAAAAGACCCATTGTAATTCCCAATAACACACATCGCTTCTGCGCTAGACCAGAGTCCAGTCTTTCTTTCTCTCTCTCTTTCTCTCTTCCTTCT
>NW_007193953.1:0-744 GCF_000164805.1 Carlito syrichta
CTACTTAGTCACCTAGTTAAGTCAGCTGGATATGCAGCTGGATAGCTAGGTAGCTTTATACTTAGGTCAGATGGCTAGTCACCTGGCTAGCTAATTAAGTCAACTAGTTAAGTCATCTGGCTAGCTAGCTGGCTAGCTATATAGCAAGCTAGTAAATTCAGCTGTCTGGCAAGCAGGCCAATGATTTAGTCAGCTATTAAGTCAGCTTGCTAACCCGCTGGCTACCTAGGTAGTGAGCTTGTTAAGTCATTTGACTAGCCAGCTTGTTAGCTAATAAAGTCAGCTACTTAAGTCTGCTGATTAACCTGCTAGCTAGCTAGGTAGAGAGATAGTTAAGTTAGCTGGGTAGCCAGCTGCTAACTAGTTATGTCTGCTAGTTGTCCCAGTTGGCTAGCTGGTTAAGTTAACTTGTTAAGTCAGCTGGCTAGCCAACTGTATAGCTAGGTACCAAACGAGTTAATTAAGGTGGCTAACCAGTTGGCTAGTTATTTAAGTCAGCTCGTTAATTTATCTGGCTTCCCAGGAGGCTAGCTAGATAGCTAGCTAGTTAACACAGCTGGCTAGTCAGCTGGCTAGCCAGTTAATTCACCTAGTTAAGTCAGTTCGCTAGCCAGCTGATTAGCTAGGTAGCTAGGTAGTTAGTTCAGCGGGCAAGCCAGCAGTTTGTCATTATGAAGCTGATTAAGTCTGCTAGCTAGCCACCTGCTAGCTGGAGATGTCAGCTAGTTAAGTCAGCTGGCTAGC
>NW_007193954.1:0-806 GCF_000164805.1 Carlito syrichta
TCAGCTATTAAGTCAGCTTGCTAACCGCTGGCTACCTAGGTAGTGAGCTTGTAAGTCATTTGACTAGCCAGCTTGTAGCTAATAAAGTCAGCTACTTAAGTCTGCTGATTAACCTGCTAGCTAGCTAGGTAGAGAGATAGTAAGTTAGCTGGGTAGCCAGCTGCTAACTAGTTATGTCTGCTAGTTGTCCCAGTTGGCTAGCTGGTTAAGTTAACTTGTTAAGTCAGCTGGCTAGCCAACTGTATAGCTAGGTACCAAACGAGTTAATTAAGGTGGCTAACCAGTTGGCTAGTTATTTAAGTCAGCTCGTTAATTTATCTGGCTTCCCAGGAGGCTAGCTAGATAGCTAGCTAGTTAACACAGCTGGCTAGTCAGCTGGCTAGCCAGTTAATTCACCTAGTTAAGTCAGTTCGCTAGCCAGCTGATTAGCTAGGTAGCTAGGTAGTTAGTTCAGCGGGCAAGCCAGCAGTTTGTCATTAGGAAGCTGATTAAGTCTGCTAGCTAGCCACCTGGCTAGCTGGAGATGTCAGCTAGTTAAGTCAGCTGGCTAGCCAGCTGGCTAGCTGGATAAGTCATCCAGTTAATTCTAGTGGCAAGCCAACTGGCTAACTAGGTATCTCACTAGTTAAGTCAGTTGGTTAGCCAGCTGCCTAGCTGGTTAAATCAGGTAGTTAAGTCAGCTGGGTAGCCACCTGGCTAGGTAGGTAGCTAGCTAATTAAGTCCGCTGATTATCCTGTTGGCTAGCTAGTAAAGTCAGTGAGTTAAGTGAGCTGGGTAGCCAGTGGGCTAGCTAGGTGGCTAGTAG
>NW_007193955.1:0-1005 GCF_000164805.1 Carlito syrichta
CGAACATCTGAGGGCTTAACCATCTGCCTCCTCCACCCACAGAAGGACCTGGTGCCAGGAGACAGAGACATTCCTCTGCATGTGAAAGGTAGAGCAGGCCAAGGTCAAGGTCTGAGTCTTAGTCCAGACTTGGTCTTTACTTGCTCCATAGCATGAGCTTCAGCAGAAATGCAGAATCATCTTTGTGAGTCTTATTCCAATCCTGTGGCTATGACCTCAGGCAGTTTCTTGATACTCCTCTGACATATTCAATCCTGTTCTGCTCCTCCTCAGACACATTTGATGGTTCTTCATTGCCCAGAGAAAAAGCCTGGGTTCATTGCTATGCCACCAAAATCCACACTGGTTAGGCCTCTGTGTCCCTTGATTGCACTCCTTGATAAATCCTGCACTGCAGCCTGGTCACCATACTCAGTGTCTCCTGAAACTCATATTTTACTCACATTCTCTATCTATCAAAATCCAAGTCAACTTTCAAAGTCTGGTTCAAGTCATTGTACTCTATCCTCATTGTCAGAATAAATCACTTCCTCCTTTGACTTCTGAAGGCTTAACCCCTTGTATCAGCAAGGATCTATTCAGGAGACAGAAACCATACCACCTATTTGATATGGTTTAATATAAATAATTCTTGCCAGGCGCAATGGCTTACATCTGTAATCCCAGGGTTTGAGGGCCAATGAGAGAGGAGCGCTTGAGCCCAGGAGTTTGAGACCAGCCTGGGCAGCACAGCAAGACCTCGGGACTATAAAAATTATTATTAATAATAATAAAAATAAGCCAGGCTCCATGGCTCAGCCTGTAATCCTGCGCTTTGGGAGGCTGAGGTGAGTGGATTGCCAGAGCCCGTGGGTTTGAGACCCGCCTGGGCAACTTAGCGAGACCTCATTTCTACAATAAATCAAAAAATCAGCCGGGCATGGTAGCAAGCGCCTGTAGTTCCAGCTACTCGGAAGGCTGAGGCAGAAGATTGCCGGAGCACAGCAGTCGAGGTTGCGGTGGCTG
>NW_007193956.1:0-1280 GCF_000164805.1 Carlito syrichta
CCTTCACTTTTCACCAATTTCTGCCTTACACTTTCCTGCTGCCATTAAAAAATACCCAAATCTGGGTAACTTATACAAAATAAAAATGTATTTCTCACAGTTGTGAAGGTTGGGATGTTTGTGATACAGGTTTCAGCAGATTTAGTTTTCTGGTGAGACTACTTTCACTAATTGCAAGATGGCACCTTGATTTCTGTGTCATCTTGTGGTGGTGATTGGAAAGGGCCTAGGATGTTCCTTTAAACTCTTTGATAAGGTTGCTATTCGCACCCATGAGAGCTCCAGCCTCATGACTCAATCACCTCAATTTTATTGCCTTGGGGATTAAGTTTCAATATAAATATTGGAGGAGATACAAACATTCAAACCATGGCACCCATCATTATTTATGATGTACATTTATTTTTGCTTCTACTCATTCATGTGTTCATTCATTTTACTCAGTCACTCATTTGTTAAATTTTGGTGAGTACCTACTGAGCAGCAGACGCCATGCTATGCATCATGGGAGTAAAATCATACGAGATTACAGTTACATGTAATGACTATCATTATTGAAAAAAACACAGGATGTAGATGGAACTGAACAGTTGAAACTAAAACCAATTTAGAAACAGTAATTGGTTCAGAAGAGAAATGTAATCCACACTTATCTAATATGAGTGAAGGTCAAGAGTTTTTGGCTATAATTGAGAGAAAAGCCTCTCTGCCTACTAAAGGCATAAATGAGAATGCCAATAGCCTTGATTGTTCCTGGCAGCAAACCCACAACCAGAGAAAGATTCTGCCTTCAGTTGAGGGAAGAAAATTAAAGAGCAAAGCCATGAAAGGAAGTTTGGTACCTGATGGCATCATTAAGCAACCAGATAAAGGACTTTTTAAGCTCAAAATTAAGCAGAATGCAGCTATTACCCGATAATTTGTCCATTAGTTCTCTTTCTTAAAATATTATTTGTGTAGATTTTTATAATTTACCACTAAAAACATTCTATTGAATTATTATAATTATTTTTTTTTTTTGAGCTGGAGTCTCACTCTGTTGCCCGGACTGGAGTGCAGTGGCATGCTCCCGGATACTGCAGCCTCGACCTGCTGGGATCCAGTGATTCTTCCGTCTCACCCTTCCAAGTACCTGGAACTACAGGCGCACGCTACCACGGCCGGCTAATTTTTTTGATTTATTGTAGAGATGAAGTCAGGTGTGAGACTCCAACTCAAAAATAAAAAAAAAAAACCAAAAAAAATAAAAACTCATGTGAGATGCTCTCAAACATTGAAGG
>NW_007193957.1:0-799 GCF_000164805.1 Carlito syrichta
TTCCCACTACAAACATTCTATTGAATTATTATAATTATTTTTTTTTTTTTTGAGCTGGAGTCTCACTCTGTTGCCCAGACTGGAGTGCAGTGGCACGCTCCCGGATACTGCAGCCTCGACCTGCTGGGATCCAGTGATTCTTCCGTCTCACCCTTCCAAGTACCTGGAACTACAGGTGCACGCTACCACGGCCGGCTAATTTTTTTGATTTATTGTAGAGATGAAGTCAGGTGTGAGACTCCAACTCAAAAATAAAAAAAAAACCAAAAAAAATAAAAACTCATGTGAGATGCTCTCAAACATTGCAGGCTCTCCTGTCTTGTACAAGGGTCAGCTCGTGTAATAACTTATATTTTAGTTGTTGCCTTAGAAGAATAGAGTTATTTAGCCCCATATCCAATTTTTGTTTCCACAAGGTAAGAGGGAAAATGGAAGGTTTTGGTACCGGTATCTTCAAAACTTATTACCCTACACGCAATTTTATTTCATTCATATTCAGAATGATAGAACTCAGTCAATAAAAAAAGAAACTAATCGAAAAACTTGAGAAAACTGAATTTGCAAGGAAGACACAGAGCTGTGCTGACTCACAATTGAGCAGTATTAAAACCATAGAGACAGCTGTTGGTCAGTGATAAAACTCAGTGGAAGCTGACATCAGGAACAAAGAAACAGAAAACAAACTACATTATGTAACAGTAATAAAACATAATTCTGAAAAGATAGCATTGGTAGAAATCATTGGATAAAAATCTATCATGCTCTAAATAGAAAGAAATAGTCTTTTCCCCGTTTGCTA
>NW_007193958.1:0-904 GCF_000164805.1 Carlito syrichta
AATCACAACATGCTTTATGTGTTTGCTTGTTTACTGTTTGTCTCTCACATAAGAATCCAAATTTCACTAGGGTAGGGACTCAGCTGGACAATTGAATGGTCCCTGACTCAAATAGGCACTCAAGGAGTATTTGACTGGATGCATAAATTAGTGAAAAACCATGCAACTAGGATGCCCAGTCACTCCAGTTGATATTTAAAACATTTGCATATTACAGGAATTTGAAAATATAGAATAATGGAGAAACTTTGAAATAATGTTAGGAAACTGCAAACTATGGGATCATAGTTGTTTATAAACCACTGGGTGTAAGTTCAACCACTGGGCAGGCATAGAAAAAGACCTATTAATTAGAAAACTTGTTGCTTATTTGGACATAATCTAACTTATAGTCATATACAATAGCTGTCCTTGTATAAAATTTGCCTGGAAAGAAGTGAGGAGTTTGCAGACTATGTGGCAGTACTTGGGACATAGTATCAAGCAGTGACACTTTGCATTTTAATAATAATGATGATAACAAGAGTTGTTAGCTATTGATTTTAGTGTTTTACTATGTATCCAACTGTGTACATTACATGCATTATCATATTTAAACTTAAAAAACATTTAGGAATTGGTATGAATAGTACCTACATTTTTAAAATTAATAAAATCAACCTTTAGAATAAATTTATTTCCTAAAATTTCCTTAGCTAGAAAATGACAAAGTTATTATTTGAACAGACTTGTCTCATACTAAAATATACATTAAACCAACTTAATATTTATTAATAATAGATTAAAGACAATAGTCTTTTATTAGTGAAATAACATAGAAATACAATTGAGCACAATTACTTGGAAAAGATGCTTCAGAATGTGAAGCCCTAGTAAATTTTTGCCTTAGTATGCCATCTAGAAG
>NW_007193959.1:0-1294 GCF_000164805.1 Carlito syrichta
TGCGGGTTCGAGACCCGCCTAGGCAGAAGACCTCATCTCTACGATACATCCAAAAATCAGCCAGGTGTGGTAGTGCATGCCTGTAACTCCAACTACTTGGAAGGCTGAGGCGGAAGGGTTGCCAGAGCCCAGCAGTTAGAGGCTGCGGTGGCCGGGAGCGGCCGCTGCACTCCAGTCTGGGTGACAGAGTGAGACTCCAACTCAAAAAGAAAAGTGTTGGTGACCACAGATTCTTCGACTCTCATGTATTATACGTTGACATGAGACCAAACAGATCCTCAGACAAGGTTTTACTGGGAATTTGTTCAAAGGAGAAAACACGGGAGGAAGATTTGAGAGCTGGCTCCCTGAAGGGGGCTGCCCGGCGCCTTTTATTATGGAAGGAGAGGGGTGAAGCATCAAGAAGGTGTGTGTCAGCAGGAACGAGCTTTAAATATGCAGACATAGAATAAATAAATTTCAAGTATAAAAAATGATGAATTAGCCTAACCTACTTTGGGTTTTTTGTGTTTTGTTTTGTAGATACAGAGTCTTGCTATATTGCCCGGGTTAGAGTGCATCGCAGACTTGAACAATCGGGCTCAAGCGGTCCTCTCGCTTCAGCCTTCTGAGTTGCTGGGACTAACGACACACGCCACCATACTCCAGGGTTTTTTGTATTTTTCATAACGATGAAGTTTCCCGACAAACTTCCGGGCTCAACGTATCCTCCTGCCACTGCATCCCAAAATGCTGGGATCACAGTCATGAGCTTCTGTGTCTGACTGGGGTTTTTTATTATTATCATGAAGCAAGGGTTGCAATCGGCCGCTCTCTGTGTCTTGTTCGTATGTGGATGAACAGCGGACTGGCATCTATTGTCCAAAGCGAGATTAATGGTGAAACATTGCCTATTTAGTAAGTTTTTAAAGGTTGTGTTCTGTAGAGTGACTCTAGATGGACCGTCGCTGCAAAATCTGGTGGTTAAATACACGAGCGAAGCAGAGTCCTGTCCTTGTTCGGCCTCAAAAGCAGGGGGGCCGATGGCATCAACAATCGCATAGCCCCTTGGAAAGACAGCCTCTGCAGTCATGGGTGGACCACCAACCATGGAAACACAGCTCAATGGAAAGAGTTTTGCCTGTTGCTTTATGCTGCTTGGACTCGGGCCAGTGTCCACTGGTCCCTCCCACAGGAGAGTGCCAGCCACGAAAGCCCATCCCCAAAGGAAATACTGTTAAATAGGAAGTACCCAGAACAACACAGTAGCATGGGCACGGTTAGGAGGTTCTAAAACAGATGCAACTTAATATCC
>NW_007193960.1:0-744 GCF_000164805.1 Carlito syrichta
CAAAATGCTGGGATCACAGTCATGAGCTTCTGTGTCTGACTGGGGTTTTTTATTAATTATCATGAAGCAAGGGTTGCAATCGGCCGCTCTCTGTGTCTTGTTCGTATGTGGATGAACAGCGGGACTGGCATCTATTGTCCAAAGCGAGATTAATGGTGAAACATTGCCTATTTAGTAAGTTTTTAAAGGTTGTGTTCTGTAGAGTGACTCTAGATGGACCGTCGCTGCAAAATCTGGTGGTTAAATACACGAGCGAAGCAGAGTCCTGTCCTTGTTCGGCCTCAAAAGCAGGGGGGCCGATGGCATCAACAATCGCATAGCCCCTTGGAAAGACAGCCTCTGCAGTCATGGGTGGACCACCAACCATGGAAACACAGCTCAATGGAAAGAGTTTTGCCTGTTGCTTTATGCTGCTTGGACTCGGGCCAGTGTCCACTGGTCCCTCCCACAGGAGAGTGCCAGCCACGAAAGCCCATCCCCAAAGGAAATACTGTTAAATAGGAAGTACCCAGAACAACACAGTAGCATTGGCACGGTTAGGAGGTTCTAAAACAGATGCAACTTAATATCCTTGACCCACTGACCAGAAATCAGGAAGGCCAGAGGTGCTATCTAGAGGTGGAGAATGGAGAGTCTTCTGGTGAGGCCTAGTGTCCAGATGTCAGGCATGAGCAAGGGCCTCGCACGAGGCTGATTTATCACATTTGCAACGTTCAGGGATGGGGAGTCAGAAGACCCTATGAC
>NW_007193961.1:0-765 GCF_000164805.1 Carlito syrichta
GTCTGACTGGGGTTTTTATTATTATAATGAAAGCAAGTGTGCAATCGGCCACTCTCTGTGTCTTGTTCGTATGTGGATGAACAGCGGACTGGCATCTATTGTCCAAAGCGAGACTAATGGTGAAACATTGCCTATTTAGTAAGTTTTTAAAGGTTGTGGTCTGTAGAGTGGCTCTAGATGGACCGTCGCTGCAAAATCTGGTGGTTAAATACATGAGCAAAGCAGAGTCCTGTCCTTGTTCGGCCTCAAAAGCAGGGGGGCAGATGGCATCAACAATCGCATAGCCCCTTGAAAAGACAGCCTCTGCAGTCATGGGTGGACCACCAACCATGGAAACACAGCTCAATGGAAAGAGTTTTGCCTGTTGCTTTATGCTGCTTGGACTCGGGCCAGTGTCCACTGGTCCCTCCCACAGGAGAGTGCCAGCCACGAAAGCCCATCCCCAAAGGAAATACTGTTAAATAGGAAGTACCCAGAACAACACAGTAGCATTGGCACGGTTAGGAGGTTCTAAAACAGATGCAACTTAATATCCTTGACCCACTGACCAGAAATCAGGAAGGCCAGAGGTGCTATCTAGAGGTGGAGAACGGAGAGTCTTCTGGTGAGGCCTAGTGTCCAGATGTCAGGCACGAGCAAGGGCCTCGCACGAGGCTGATTTATCACATTTGCAACGTTCAGGGATGGGGAGTCAGAAGACCCTATGACCACCTCAGCTCTGTGTCTGAGTCTCTGAGGGACCATGGTAAGAGTATTGACATAGGG
>NW_007193962.1:0-742 GCF_000164805.1 Carlito syrichta
CTGAGCTCCGGTGATCCTCCACCTCAGCCTTCCAGTACTGGCATTACAGGCGTGTGCTACCACGTCCGGCTAATTTTTTGATTTTGTTGTAGAGATGAGATCTCACCTGAAAGGCACGGGGAACAGCCAGGAGGATGTCTCCCGAGATGGCGCCAACACTAGGGAACCTAACAAAGACAACAAAGGCCGTAAATTTCTGCCTCTCCCGTGCGCGTGTGAAACTTAAACTCATGTACAAACATTATCTCCCTATAGGAATACTACCTCATAGCTCCCTTCAATAAAGACCCTAAGATGGCTCTGGCTGGCACGGCCAGGCTCAGAGAGCACAGGCTGCCCCCTCCCAAAACTGATAAATACAGACCTCTCTCTCGCCCTCTCTCTCTCACTCCCTTTTCCCACCAGGCGGTTACAGACCTCCTTCCCTCTCCCTGTAGCTGCTGCTCTAATAAATCTCTTGGCCTCAAAGGGTACCGAGTCTCACTGGCGCCATCGTCCTTCATCACCTGCCGAGGTGGGTCTCGAACCCGCGGGCTCAGGCAATCCACTTACCTCAGCCTCCCAAAGGCGCGGGATTACTGGCTGAGCCACTGAGTCCGGCAAAGATGACAATCTTTAACTCAAACATATCAAACATAAACTATGTGAAACATACTTTATATATACATTTCCTTTACTCCTCACAACAATTTTGCTTTATAGTCATAATGATAACCATTTTACAGATAGAGACTATCTCAGA
>NW_007193963.1:0-622 GCF_000164805.1 Carlito syrichta
CCAACACTAGGGAACCTAACAAAGACAACAAAGGCCGTAAATTCCTGCCTCTCCCGTGCGCGTGTGAAACTTAAACTCATGTACAAACATTATCTCCCTATAGGAATACTACCTCATAGCTCCCTTCAATAAAGACCCTAAGATGGCTCTGGCTGGCACGGCCAGGCTCAGAGAGCACAGGCTGCCCCCTCCCAAAACTGATAAATACAGACCTCTCTCTCGCCCTCTCTCTCTCACTCCCTTTTCCCACCAGGCGGTTACAGACCTCCTTCCCTCTCCCTGTAGCTGCTGCTCTAATAAATCTCTTGGCCTCAAAGGGTACCGAGTCTCACTGGCGCCATCGTCCTTCATCACCTGCCGAGGTGGGTCTCGAACCCGCGGGCTCAGGCAATCCACTTACCTCAGCCTCCCAAAGGCGCGGGATTACTGGCTGAGCCACTGAGTCCGGCAAAGATGACAATCTTTAACTCAACATATCAACATAAACTATGTGAAACATACTTTATATATACATTTCCTTTACTCCTCACAACAATTTTGCTTTATAGTCATAATGATAACCATTTTACAGATAGAGACTATCTCAGAGATTATGTATTTATCCAAAATCAAACAGCTAAAA
>NW_007193964.1:0-1028 GCF_000164805.1 Carlito syrichta
ATTTTTACCATACATTTTGTATATTTATTTTTAATTTTAAAAATGTGGGGTACAATTCATGGTTAGGTACATATGTGGTCATAGTGCAGGAAAAGTTTGGGTACCCTAGTTGATGTTATGTGTCCTCCTCCCTCCCCCTCAGTGTCCCACTACTGCCAATCCCTTTCTTACAGTATTATAATAAACGCTCAGGGTCCACTTATGAGTGAGTACATGTAGTACTCAGATCTTTGTTTCTGTGATAAACCACTGAGAATGATGGACTCTAAATCCATCCAGGTTGCTGTGAAGCCCATAATTTTGCTTTTTCTTCATGACTGTGTTATATTCCATCGTGTATATACATTTTGCATATTTCTGATAGGACTTTATTATCATTTAATTCTGCATGATTTGTAGTAATTGTTTCCATAGTAAGGAACCCCTACATGTAACATCACAAATGTATGTAACATAAAATAGGTACTCTCATTCGTAGAAGAAAACGAGTCTTCGCTGTGACTTTTCCTTTTATTTGAATTCAGAGTTAACACTGCCTCACCGTGCAAGTGTGGCCTCACAGCAGGTGTTTTCTGTGCTCGTGCAGACACATAGATGTGTTTCTGGAAAGACTGGTGCTCACATTTTGCAACATTAGGAGCTTGCTATTTGAAAGACATTTAGTTATGATGTTTGTTGTTATGCTGAGAGAAATGTTTTTTTTATTAATCAATATTTTTTATTATGGTTTTGTGGGGTACAGTTAAGGGTTAGGTGTACAATTACGTTTCATTCAAGCACCCTGTTGATAAGAGGTGTTTTCCCATCCCCAGACAGATATTTGCCACTGTTAATCTCATCCCCCTCCCCCCCCATAGTTTCCCAGTACCATAAGTCATTTTCTTATAGTATTACATTGGATGTTCAAGGTCCATTATATGAGTAAGAACATGCGATACTCGAATGTTTGTTTCTGTGAGAGGTCACTCAGGATTATAGACTCAAGTTCCATCCAGGTTGCTGCGAAGATCATGATTTTGTTCTTTTTT
>NW_007193965.1:0-899 GCF_000164805.1 Carlito syrichta
CATTATTGTAAGATTAAGAAAAAAATACATCAGAGTAGAGGAAGTTGAAGGCAATTAGAATTTGTGGAGCAGAATACTGTAGGAGAAAGGAGCTATAGAAAAATTGAGATTCAGAAACCTTCACAGAGTTCCCATGAGCCTTTGACTGAGTTCTAATCTGTTCATATGTGAGAAGAAATTTCTTCAAAGCCAGAAAATCACCATCAGAGAGCAGTACTCTAAAGAATTCCCTGCGTACAAACAGAACAGGGAATATTTCATGTTTTTGTCAGTGCAAATGGAAAGGTCTCCAAATAGATATTAGAAAGAACATTTAGATGAATATTACCTCAGTAGCATCAGTATTTGGGCTATACTAGACTTGTAGTAATGCCTGCTCTGGAGGACAAGAGGTAGAGAAGTCAAGAGGTAGAGAGTGCCAGATTTTTTCTAAGAAACATGAAAACTCAATTATATATCTAAAGAAAGTCCAAAATTCCTCAAAATAAATCCTACAATTAAATTAAATCTAACATCTAATCAAAAATCGCCTGCGTTTCAAAAAATCAGACACATATGATCTATAGAGAGGACAAAAATCAATAAACAGCTTTAGAAATTATACAGAAAAGTTGGAACTAGTAGATAATGCTAGCAGATAATTTTCTTTCTCATTGGTCTCTTATGCTTTCACATATCTTGTAAGGCACACTGGTTTTTGTTATGTTTTCAACAATGTTTCTATAGACAACAGCTTTGGTGTTAGACTTTTCCTCCCTAAGTAGCAAATAATAAGTCTGTTTATAGCTTTAAAATAAAGAGACAGTGTCTCCCTCCAGAACAAAATGCAGAAATCCTAAATGCCTAGTATATTTTTTTTAAATGTCTCACTCTACGCAGAGCAGATGGGCTTACTGTCC
>NW_007193966.1:0-837 GCF_000164805.1 Carlito syrichta
AATTTCTTCAAAGCCAGAAAATCACCATCAGAGAGCAGTTGTCTAAAGAATTCCCTGCGTACAAACAGAACAGGGAATATTTCATGTTTTTGTCAGTGCAAATGGAAAGGTCTCCAAATAGATATTAGAAAGAACATTTAGATGAATATTACCTCAGTAGGATCAGTATTTGGGCTATACTAGACTTGTAGTAATGCCTGCTCTGGAGGACAAGAGGTAGAGAAGTCAAGAGGTAGAGAGTGCCAGATTTTTTCTAAGAAACATGAAAACTCAATTATATATCCAAAGAAAGTCCAAAATTCCTCAAAATAAATCCTACAATTAAATTAAATCTAACATCTAATCAAAAATCACCTGCGTTTCAAAAAATCAGACACATATGATCTATAGAGAGGACAAAAATCAATAAACAGCTTTAGAAATTATACAGAAAAGTTGGAACTAGTAGATAATGCTAGCAGATAAAATTTTCTTTCTCATTGGTCTCTTATGCTTTCACATATCTTGTAAGGCACACTGGTTTTTGTTATGTTTTCAACAATGTTTCTATAGACAACAGCTTTGGTGATACAGACTTTTCCTCCCTAAGTAGCAAATAATAAGTCTGTTTATAGCTTTAAAATAAAGAGACAGTGTCTCCCTCCAGAACAAAATGCAGAAATCCTAAATGCCTAGTATATTTTTTTTAAATGTCTCACTCTAAGGCAGAGCAGATGGGCTTACTGTCCATTATAAGAGATTCAAGTTTTCTAATTCAAGGTTTATCTCCTGTAGATCAACATATTTTGTGTTTTATAGACAGGGTCTCATTTTGTTGCCCTGTCTGGCTTGCAGTCG
>NW_007193967.1:0-572 GCF_000164805.1 Carlito syrichta
TAACAACGCCGAAACGGGAGAAACAAGCTTGATAAAGACATAGACCAAATTGCTGAAGGAAGGGTAATCTGGACTGTCCTTCACAGCAGATCAGGGGCAATTGACTCTAACTGCAAACTAATTTATCGGCTTGAAAAGAAAACTAGAAATCAGACCTGAAAGGACATTGGACTTAAACGAAAGGTCTCAGAGTGTGCTTCATTGATTCTATCGGTTTAATGACTTAATTCTATTCCTACTGTATTGTTCCCTTTTTTCTTTTTCCTTTTCCTTTTCTTCTCTTTTCTTCTCTCTGTAAACCATATCTTTGTATAGAGGAACAGCACACTAACAAGGTGGTTGGTTAGCTTGTATATTAGCATCACTATATGTTTTATTTTTGTTTGTATGAGAGTTGGTTCGACTGTAGCTGTGGTCTATTGTTTTTATCTGTTTCAGTATAGGCCTCTCTCTCTATTTGTTGGCACACTCGTTTGTTTCCCCCCTTACTCCTCTATCTCTCCACTCCCCTCTTCAACCCACTATCTGCTCCATTCTCTCCCTTCTGCTAACCACATTTTATTTCAGGAATT
>NW_007193968.1:0-896 GCF_000164805.1 Carlito syrichta
ACACGTACACTTCGGCACAATTACCTGAGGAAACAAACTCGAAGCAAAAAGAAAAATTACCATAACTGCTCTGTCAATACGTGTAGTTCAAATAAAGACAGCTAGGATACCGTTGATTCTTTTGGGTTGATGATATCTTCTGTGTCTTTTCCTATCAAATGAACTTTAAAACAGGAAAACTTAAACTGTTGTCAAAAAGAGACTACCTTAGAAATTTCAAATTATATCAAAAGAGATATATCCTGATTAGATAAAAAGATGAGATCACATGAAAGTTAGTACTTTAAAGATTATTAATATATACTGAAGGACTACAGAGCTTATTTAAATTCCCCCAGGATGATGTTATTTATCCAAAAAATTCTGCTGATCGATACAACAACTAATGAATCATTATGGTAAAATATTTATAAATCACCACTTTGCTCCCTGGTTTAACATAGACATTGAAACTCTATCATCGTACTTGATTTGGAGTATAAGGAGCCTGCATAATGCATTTCAGAACACTTGCACACTCCCACACAATTCCGGATCAATAGCCAAACCAATAAAGTAATGTACTCCACTCCAGGGAAACCTCAGTGATAACATCAATCTGACCTTTAATTAACATTTACTGCTTACTTCTCACACATTCTCCACAACAAAGTTTCCTCTCCCAGAGGCAGTTCATTGGAGAATATATATCACATGCTCACTCATTCACAGAAAGAGAAATTTCGTGATTAACATGATAACAGATAAGGCGAGAAATGATAACTTATCCCGTGATGAAATGAAGAGAGGATGTAAAGGGGCCTGGGAACTCCAGCTATCATTAACTCCATTGAAAGTAAAAAGGCCTTTTTGTCATTTCTTCACTGGGCAATAGGCCCAATTATCTAAAATCCTAG
>NW_007193969.1:0-810 GCF_000164805.1 Carlito syrichta
CTTTCTATATACAAACTAAATTATTTATGACTCAAGGAAAATCTATGACAATAAAGTGCAGCTTAAATTCTCAAAATGACTGGACTGTCAATTAAAAAATAACTCACTGAGGTTTGTAAATGTTTTAACGTCTGTTTCATAATTTAACTCTCAAACTAAATTATCCTAGACTTGAACCTGTACTACTAAATGAAGCCTACTCATTCTGTGCGCTGTTTTGGAATCTTAAAATCACGGCATACAAATAAAACCTTAGAAGTCATCCTAGTTCCGCAACTTGCCTGCTAGGAAAAGATCCCTGACAGACATTTTCACTTTTTAAAAGGCTCTAATTGATAGAGCATTTTTCCTTACAGACTCTTCTACAGATGAGTTCATACTCTACCTTACAGTACAAACAGGAAGAAAAGAAAAGAAAGTGGTCATTGATTTGTGCTTACTATAGGCCAGAAATGGTGGCAGAGGCTTTAAATATTTTTAAAGAACTTACTCTTTCCATCATCCCAGTGTACAACTACGAGCCCGATTTTATGGATAAAAATAAATGGGCTAAAATACAGGATACCACTACTTGCCCTCTAATTAAAATAACTGAGTCACTATTATACAAGTAAATGTTTCAAATAGAAATAAATTTTAACAGAATTAGTAATGAGGCCGTAGAAAGTATGAGACAGAAATAGTAGTGAAATGCCTTCTGATTAGTCCCCAATATTCAAATATACTATTACTAATCTATACTTTTTACAGTAGACCAAAAGAACTACCAATAGTTTATTTATAAATAAATAGGTTAAAGCAAATAACAGC
>NW_007193970.1:0-1036 GCF_000164805.1 Carlito syrichta
TCAAGGAAAATCTATGACAATAAAGTGCAGCTTAAATTCTCAAAATGACTGGACTGTCAATTAAAAAATAACTCACTGAGGTTTGTAAATGTTTTAACGTCTGTTTCATAATTTAACTCTCAAACTAAATTATCCTAGACTTGAACCTGTACTACTAAATGAAGCCTACTCATTCTGTGCGCTGTTTTGGAATCTTAAAATCACGGCATACAAATAAAACCTTAGAAGTCATCCTAGTTCCGCAACTTGCCTGCTAGGAAAAGATCCCTGACAGACATTTTCACTTTTTAAAAGGCTCTAATTGATAGAGCATTTTTCCTTACAGACTCTTCTACAGATGAGTTCATACTCTACCTTACAGTACAAACAGGAAGAAAAGAAAAGAAAGTGGTCATTGATTTGTGCTTACTATAGGCCAGAAATGGTGGCAGAGGCTTTAAATATTTTTAAAGAACTTACTCTTTCCATCATCCCAGTGTACAACTACGAGCCCGATTTTATGGATAAAAATAAATGGGCTAAAATACAGGATACCACTACTTGCCCTCTAATTAAAATAACTGAGTCACTATTATACAAGTAAATGTTTCAAATAGAAATAAATTTTAACAGAATTAGTAATGAGGCCATAGAAAGTATGAGACAGAAATAGTAGGTGAAATGCCTTCTGATTAGTCCCCAATATTCAAATATACTATTACTAATCTATACTTTTTACAGTAGACCAAAAGAACTACCAATAAGTTTATTATAAATAAATAGGTTAAAGCAAATAACAGCAGGTACTCAACCAATTATTTCCTTTGGGTAAATGATGAAAATCATGCAAGTGACTGGCAAACAAAGTTAGTAAATAAAAAAATCTACCTGTGGCAATTTGTTTCCCATTTACTCTGAATAGGACTGTTTAACATTTATATGTAGATTAAAATGTGAAACGTATGATCTGATACTAACTTTGCCTGATGCATGTAGTAAAAAATACGTTTGAATATACTTTACATTAAAAATGAATGTTTATTGATCTTTTTCTTTA
>NW_007193971.1:0-804 GCF_000164805.1 Carlito syrichta
AACCTAAGATATTTTAATATTTAACTACCCATTTTTGTCTTTACATCTAAAAGTTTCTTAAAATGTTAATGCTTTATGTGCCAGTCACTGGTGTATGATACTTCTGTTGTTTTTATAACAATAAGTCAGAAAAAATATTGCCAAAACCAAGAAGGATCTTAATATTTAAAATTTATTAAGGTTTTTAAAAAAGATTATCAAACTTATGTAAGACTTCCAAGTACTCCAATTCCTATTAGCATGTTGTTTTTCTTCTCTACACCTTAAATACTTAAAATATAATCACTTCATTATGGATTTAATTAATTATGTAAGTAGTCCTTCACATGTGCTTAAAAATGTATTGCTAAAAAAGATGTTTTGGGTAATCAGAAACAATGAAAAAATAAGTGAATTAAATTCACTTCACACTGCCAGCAAGTAAAATATTGCAGTAGATAGATAGAGCCATAATTAAACAAAGAAATACTGACTAGAAGAAATACAATCAATACTCCAACTTCATGATAAATTCAACATAGTTGTCTGAGTTTACATAAAGAATCAAAACAACAGTTATAATATACCAAAGCTATTTCGATAGTACAATAATTGAAATCATCCAAGTTGTAAAAAAAAAATGTATGGCATCTCTTTAATTAGAGTTTTGCATCTGCTAATCTTGATGCTGTAATAAACTGAGAGACCCACCCTGTTATATGCTGTTTTGGAAAGACAGCAGTTGTACATAATACATGTGGGCAGTTTCCAAAATCAAGGCCTGATTTTTGGCATCTGGTTTTGAAGCACAATGTTTCATTTTAA
>NW_007193972.1:0-716 GCF_000164805.1 Carlito syrichta
AATTAGCAGGATGGAAAACCATGCTACTGACCACAGAACTGGCTTCACTGTCCGTGTATATATTCTTGGCCGTGTACCAAACGTGGCCTAATTTCTCCTGCCAAGGAGATGCAAAACAGGTATCAGTAAGAACATCAGAACTTTCATTCATGTGATTTCTGTCATGCCATATACATGAAAAATTCAGATTTTAGATTAAGGACAGTAAAGATTCCTCTTTTGTATCTTAAAAGGTACTCCTCCCTCCCCATAACAATAAATATTATGCTCCTTGAAGTCTGATAAACACTTGAGATCAGGAGCTAGCATTTCCATGCTGAGAAGACCCCCAACTTCAGACGTGGGGGTTCCGAAGGATGCAAGCACATGACAAGGTGTAGTAACAGTTCTTTCTCACTCTTCAAACTTGCCCATTTTCTTTTTTCATCTCAGTTTCTCCCCTATTTTAAATGTAAAACCTACCATTTCATAGAGATCCCAAACTTTTCAAAATCTTTACTTATTTTTTATTTTTTTGAGTTGGGGGTCTCACTCTGTTGCCCTGGCTAGATTGCGGTGGCACAATCACAGCCCACTGCAACCTTGATCTCCTGGGCCTGGGCAATCCTTCTGCCCTAACCTCCCAAGTAGCTGAAACTACAATCATGTGCTGCCGTGCTCAACTACTTTTTATTTATTTATTTATGTTGAGAGATGAGATCTCAACTGTGTTACTT
>NW_007193973.1:0-851 GCF_000164805.1 Carlito syrichta
AGTAGCCTTAGCAAATCCTCCTCTGCTCCTGTGGAAAGCTTCCTCATGTTGTTATTCAGAGGAACTGAACCATTCAATGGAACTGTGTTTCCACATACTACCCAGCTCAATTTTGGTTAAAAAGAGAAAAGATGGTAGTGAATTGAAGAAAAGGGACCACATGACAAAGTATATTCTTATAAAATCAAGTCTGCAGCCATTCAGGGGAGTAGAAGAGAGGACAGGAACAGAAACAAAGAGTAGATTGCCCATTATGCCTTTGCTTCTAAAGTTAAGATGCTGGACTCTAGCATCCAGTGGCTGTGGAAGAAAAACATGACCAATCACAGGTCCCAGTTATGAGTATGCTGTAGGAGGATAAAGAAGACTGTTTTCTGATTCTTTAGAATCAGCTTATGAGCTACTTGGCTTTAGCCAAAAGACTTTTCAGTCTTGGATGGAAAACTCAATTCAGACTACTAGAACCTAGCTGGGAGAGAAGGAGGCCAATCCAGGAGTAAAGGCATCAGGAAGAGGATAGAGCCAGGTCGTGTATATGGCCAGTCCTCCCGGTGATAACTAGTCGTGGGTCTTATCATTTTCAGGCACAACTTGGAATGATTTGACAGTTAACCTGTGAGCCCGACATGGTGGCGTGCATCTAAAATTCCTTCCAGCTACAAGGAAGGCTGAGTCCACCAGTTGGAGTCTGCGATGCCCATGAGCACCTCACTGCACTCTAGCCTGGGCGACAAGAGTGAGAATTCACACAAAAAAAGAAACAAGATGCCTACAACTCCTAGGACCCTCTTTCTATGATAAATGCCACAAGGACCTGCACTTGACTGCAATGGCATGCCCTTGAACTACTC
>NW_007193974.1:0-930 GCF_000164805.1 Carlito syrichta
CCAAAAAGGGGTTTTGGATAAGTCTGTGAATTAGTTATTTTTTGCATTTCCATGAGGGCCATCAGTCTCTGGCCATTTGATCTTTTCAAACAAAACCAGCCTGGCTGGTCTTTAGAGTTTGCTGCTTGACTTTCAAAAAAAATACCTTTAACTGCTACCAACCCCCTTCCAGGCACATCAGTAGTACAGGGACTAGCAAACACACACTGCTGGCATTAGTACTTTGGGAGAGGACAGGGGATGATCTGCCTGTTTCTCCCCAAACTGGGATGCCCACTGCCATGACCGGTTTCACAAACATCAACACAGCAGTTGAGAATGACCCCACACTCAGGGACTTCCTGCTTGGTTTACTGACCTTGAAATAAACCATCTTGAAATTCTTAATAATTTTTGAACAAGGGTCCTCAAAATTTCATTTTGTACTGGGTCCTAAAAAATTATCTTGGCAGTCCTCTACACCACAAACATGGCCCACAGATTACACTTGTGTTTACAGTGTGACTGAAACATTGGCACGATTGTTTGAGAAAAAGTAGACTGTGATTATGTATACAACCCAAGAACATCCCTATAGAAAAACTCTTCCTTGTGCAATGCCCTTGGGTCCCCTCCAACTGTGGCAGCTTTTCTGTCCTCTCAACAAATCCTGCTTTCCAAAAAAAAAAAAGAGAAAGAAAACTCTCCCTTGGAGATATTGACACAAGTGCATTTTGAGAGTGCTGTAACCAGGAAGTAGTGCTGGGTTGTCCTGAGATTGAGGTTGTTCTGTTCACTGATACTGATGGCTGAATTCATTGAAGGAGGTGAGCTTATCAGATGGGCTTAGCACAGGTGCCCCAACAACCTGTCCCTTCTAAAGCTATCTACCACTTCACGGGAAGTACTACATTGCATGTTGTGATAAAGAAAATAGTATCCTTTTTAAAA
>NW_007193975.1:0-802 GCF_000164805.1 Carlito syrichta
TCACAAACATCAACACAGCAGTTGAGAATGACCCCACACTCGGGACTTCCTGCTTGGTTTACTGACCTTGAAATAAACCATCTTGAAATTCTTAATAATTTTTGAACAAGGGTCCTCAAAATTTCATTTTGTACTGGGTCCTAAAAAATTATCTTGGCAGTCCTCTACACCACAAACATGGCCCACAGATTACACTTGTGTTTACAGTGTGACTGAAACATTGGCACGATTGTTTGAGAAAAAGTAGACTGTGATTATGTATACAACCCAAGAACATCCCTATAGAAAAACTCTTCCTTGTGCAATGCCCTTGGGTCCCCTCCAACTGTGGCAGCTTTTCTGTCCTCTCAACAAATCCTGCTTTCCAAAAAAAAAAAAGAGAAAGAAAACTCTCCCTTGGAGATATTGACACAAGTGCATTTTGAGAGTGCTGTAACCAGGAAGTAGTGCTGGGTTGTCCTGAGATTGAGGTTGTTCTGTTCACTGATACTGATGGCTGAATTCATTGAAGGAGGTGAGCTTATCAGATGGGCTTAGCACAGGTGCCCCAACAACCTGTCCCTTCTAAAGCTCTCTACCACTTCACGGGAAGTACTACATTGCATGTTGTGATAAAGAAAATAGTATCTTTTTAAAAGAATCAAAGAGCATGTTTCTAGTTAAAATTGTGGGAAATCTATAGGCCCTTGAAACCACGATCTGTTCCTAGGCAGGATATTAAGGATGTGGAATTGTCTAAGTTCCCAAAGACTGTAATTCCTCCCATATAATTGCACTTTTTTCTTTTTTGTTTGTTTGTTTT
>NW_007193976.1:0-764 GCF_000164805.1 Carlito syrichta
TCCCTTCCGAAACCCTTATTTCTTGTTCAGTGTGTGCACGACAGGAATTACAAACACTCGCTTAGCAAATTGATTATGGATCAAGTAGACTCAAAGAGGACCAAATGGAGATAGTACAAGTGCAACCATATACATTTATAAAGGTTTTAGGTACAGCATAATTAAATATGCAGACTTTGGTCTCTTGATACACCCTTCACTTTAATTTGGAGACTGCAGGTCTGGAGATTGGGTGATAAGAGCACAGGTTCAAAGTCAGAGAGAGGATTTGCAGTCCTCTTAGAACCACTGAGGACCTGGGCTACAGCAAGAACAGAGAGGATGGAGAGAAAAGTTATAAACGCAGGGAAGACCAATTTTGGGAACTGGTTTGATAGAAGGTAAAGAGGCAGTGAAGTAGAATGGGTGAACCTCAGGTTTTGGGCTTAGGTGATTCTGGTGATAATTCCTTCATGATCCTAGATTGAGAGTATATTGCCTAAAGATGAACTGAACCATCCTAATTGTAAAGCGAACCTCTCACCTATTAACTCTTTGATTCTCAAGTTCCTGAGACAATTAACATATTTTGGCCAGAAGAACTTCCTAGAGGGATTATTAAAATACAGAAAAAAATTAAAGGCATTTTCTGATCTGGAGGAAAGAAAACACATTTCATGTATGATGTGGTAGTTTTGAGGCTCTTCCAAGTTTCAGCCTTTGGAAGGAGAGAAGAGGTGAATCTTCTGGTACACAGGGAAATGCCTTTCATATGGGGAATTTGT
>NW_007193977.1:0-904 GCF_000164805.1 Carlito syrichta
ATTATGTACTCAAAAGTGAACAATTTAAACCTGAATTCAAAAGTGAACAAAGCACAGTTTAGCAGATTCGTGCTCTCCAACAGTACATTGAAGGAGTTTATGAAATGTGCCTTTCGGTGTGGAAGAGAGAGGCTCAAAGGTAGAAGTCACATACCCACTGTCCTATCCAGTGGGCCATGACTTGACTAGGAGGATGTGGATCGAGTGAAGGGTTACCATTTCAGCATCTCTTTCATCAGGATGCCTTGCTGTTAATGGTGATTTCATTCCTTGCCTTTTGTCTTGGTGTTGGCACCGGGAGCGCATCTCCAACCGTCCTTTGTAACGTTTAGTAGCCTTAACAAATCCTCCTTGCTCCTGTGGAAAGCTAGCTTCCTCATGTTGTTATTCAGAGGAACTGAACCAGTCAGTGAGACTGTGTTGCCTCATAGCACCCAGCTCAATTTTGGTTAAAAAGAGGAAAGATAGTAGTGAATTGAAGAAAAGGGAACACATGACAAGGTATATTCTCATAAAATCAAGTCTGCAGCCATTGAGGGGAGTAGAAGAGAGGACAGGGACAGAAACAAAGAGTAGATTGCCCATTATGCCTTTGCTTCTAAAGTTAAGATGCTGGACTCTAGCATCCATTGGCTGTGGAAGAAAAACTTGACCAATCACAGGTCCCAGTTATGAGTATGCTGTAGGAGGATAAAGAAGACTGTTTTCTGATGCTTTAGAATCAGCTTATGAGCTACTTGGCTTTAGCCAAAAGACTTTTTCAGTCTTAGATGGAACACTGAATTCAGACTACTAGAACCTAGCTGGGAGAGAAGGAGGCCAATCCAGGAGTAAGCATCAGAGAGGATAGAGCCAGGTCATGTATATGGCCAGTTCTCCAAGTGATAACTAGTCGTGGGGTCTT
>NW_007193978.1:0-835 GCF_000164805.1 Carlito syrichta
CTGTCCTATGCAGTGGGCCATGACTTGACTAGGAGGATGTGGATCGAGTGAAGGGTTACCATTTCAGCATCTCTTTCATCAGGATGCCTTGCTGTTAATGGTGATTTCATTCCTTGCCTTTTGTCTTGGTGTTGGCACCGGGAGCGCATCTCCAACCGTCCTTTGTAACGTTTAGTAGCCTTAACAAATCCTCCTTGCTCCTGTGGAAAGCTTCCTCATGTTGTTATTCAGAGGAACTGAACCAGTCAGTGAGACTGTGTTGCCTCATAGCACCCAGCTCAATTTTGGTTAAAAAGAGGAAAGATAGTAGTGAATTGAAGAAAAGGGAACACATGACAAGGTATATTCTCATAAAATCAAGTCTGCAGCCATTGAGGGGAGTAGAAGAGAGGACAGGGACAGAAACAAAGAGTAGATTGCCCATTATGCCTTTGCTTCTAAAGTTAAGATGCTGGACTCTAGCATCCATTGGCTGTGGAAGAAAAACTTGACCAATCACAGGTCCCAGTTATGAGTACGCTGTAGGAGGATAAAGAAGACTGTTTTCTGATGCTTTAGAATCAGCTTATGAGCTACTTGGCTTTAGCCAAAAGACTTTTCAGTCTTAGATGGAACACTGAATTCAGACTACTAGAACCTAGCTGGGAGAGAAGGAGGCCAATCCAGGAGTAAAGGCATCAGGAAGAGGATAGAGCCAGGTCATGTATATGGCCAGTTCTCCAGGTGATAACTAGTCGTGGGTCTTATCATTTTCAGGCACAACTTGGAATTTGTCAGTTAACCTGTGAGCCCGACACGGTGGCGTGCATCTCAAATACTTTCCAGCTACAAGGAA
>NW_007193979.1:0-795 GCF_000164805.1 Carlito syrichta
CATCTCTTTCATCAGGATGCCTTGCTGTTAATGGTGATTTCATTCCTTGCCTTTTGTCTTGGTGTTGGCACCGGGAGCGCATCTCCAACCGTCCTTTGTAACGTTTAGTAGCCTTAACAAAACCTCCTTGCTCCTGTGGAAAGCTTCCTCATGTTGTTATTCAGAGGAACTGAACCAGTCAGTGGGACTGTGTTGCCTCATAGCACCCAGCTCAATTTTGGTTCAAAAGAGGAAAGATAGTAGTGAATTGAAGAAAAGGGAACACATCACAAGGTATATTCTCATAAAATCAAGTCTGCAGCCATTGAGGTGAGTAGAAGAGAGGACAGGGACAGAAACAAAGAGTAGATTGCCCATTATGCCTTTGCTTCTAAAGTTAAGATGCTGGACTCTAGCATCCATTGGCTGTGGAAGAAAAACTTGACCAATCACAGGTCCCAGTTATGAGTATGCTGTAGGAGGATTAAGAAGACTGTTTTCTGATGCTTTAGCATCAGCTTATGAGCTACTTGGCTTTAGCCAAAAGACTTTTCAGTCTTAGATGGAACACTGAATTCAGACTACTAGAACCTAGCTAGGAGAGAAGGAGGCCAATCCAGGAGTAAAGGCCTCAGGAAGAGGATAGAGCCAGGTCATGTATATGGCCAGTTCTCCAGGTGATAACTAGTCGTGGGTCTTATCATTTTTCAGGCGCAACTTGTAATTTGTCAGTTAACCTGTGAGCCCGACAGGTGGCCGTGCATCTCAATACCTTCCAGCTACAGAAGGTGAGTCGGGGCATAGCCTGAGTCCACC
>NW_007193980.1:0-809 GCF_000164805.1 Carlito syrichta
TCCACTACAAACCCTCTAACCCAACCTCCCTTCCTCTTGTTTCTCCATTGCCACTTAATTCATAACCCCCTCCTCCCACACACACACCCTCCCCACCACTGCCCCTCCACCTCCCCATTCTGCATACTGCACACTGCTGTATCGCTTATCTTTCCAGAAGCAACTGTGATCTTCTCTCTCTTCCTGTTTCCTCGCTGCTTGTTGCTCACACACAGAACACGCACACAGGCCCTCATCCACCATCACCTGTCTTCCTGGTGATAAAGCTGCTCATCTCATTCCAATCGACCCTTCCCACCAGCCACATGGAAACCCAGTGCTCCCCTGCCTTCCTGCCTCCTGCTGGCCCTCATACCTGCTCACCTCTCGGAAGAGCCCACCCTTCGAGCAGCCTTCTTCTCATCTCAAATGATCCACTTCCCAGCCCACGTCCTCTGTGAAAATCCTGAATCCCCAAGCAGAGGCACACATCCTTCTCCCATATGGGTACCTATGTCAGATACAGCACTCATCTCATACCCAGTTCCACTAAGTATCTTTAGCACCAGGACACTGCCAAGCCTGTGAGAGGACTTTGCTGAATTATGTTGTTAATAAATAACTTAGGGGCAATTATTTCTCCTCCAGTCCCTAAAAAGTCTCCTTTATTCATACCTCAATGTGGCTGAAATCAAACAATTAACAACTTGCATCCTTTGGCTCAAGCCAGTGTTTTACAGATTTGCCAACTCCCAAGAATGATCAGGTGTTTGTTAGATCACAGATTCTTGAGCTCACACAGGCAGACTCTTGATGAGCCTCCAGTGGGG
>NW_007193981.1:0-663 GCF_000164805.1 Carlito syrichta
CAACTTCTCTATCATGATAAAACCCCTCTATAAAGTCTCAAAGGGGGGTAAACAGGAAGCCTTGTTATGAGAAAAAGGCCCCAAAACAGGCCTTTAAGTGAATTAAACAGGTTTCTCTTAAAATTCCTTTTTTTTTTTTGAGTTGGAGTCTCACTCTGTCACCCTGACTGGAGTTCAGTGGCTGTTCTCGGCCACCAGAGCCTCAACCTGCTGGGCTCTGGTAATCCTTCAGCCTCAATCTTCCAAGTAGCCAGAACAGCAGGCACGTGCTACCACACCCAGCTAATTTTTGATTTATTGTACAGATGAGGTCTCGCCAAGTTGCCCAGGCGGGTCTCTAACCCGCGGGCTCAGGCAATCCGCTCACCTCAGCCTCCCAAGTCACAGGATTACAGGCTGAGCCACCAAGCCCAGCTCTGTTGAATTTTTAAGCTGAATCCTTAATCTTTTGTCATTTGTTGATCAGTCAGCCTCCGGTGTGTGACAGAAGCAGGGCTTGAAGTATCCTCAGGCTTTTAGAGCAGGGCTTGAGAAATTTTGACTTTTTGGACGCTCAGTTTAAAGGGTGTTGTCAAATCTGCAGTGCACTCCCAGTCCTATTCTGCTCTAATGGATTTCAGGAAATATTTGGCTACTTTGACAGTGGTCAAGGTAAACAAAAGA
>NW_007193982.1:0-681 GCF_000164805.1 Carlito syrichta
CAGCTAGTTAAGTTAGCTGGCTAGCCAGCTGGCTAGCTAGGTAGCGAGCTTGTTAAGTCAGTTGGCTAACCACCAGGTTAGCTTATTAAGTCAGCTGCTAAAGTCTGTTTACTAGCCTGCTAGCTAGCTAGGTAGATAGCTAGTTAAGTTAGCTGGGTAGCCAGTTGGCTAACTAATTAAGTCTGCTTGTTGTGACAGCTGGCTAGCTAGGTGGCTGGCAAGATAAGACAGCTGGTCAGCTGGCTAGTCAGGTAGGTGGCCAGCTAATTAATCCGGCTGGCTAGCCAGCTGACCAGCAGAGTCGCTGGCTAGTTAAGCTGGTTTTCTATCCCACTGTCCAACTATTTAAGCCAGCTGGCTAGGCAGCTGGCCAGCCCACTAGCTAGCTAGATGGCTGCCTAGTCAGCTAGTCAGTCAGGAAGCTAGCTAGCTAAGCGAGCTTGCTAGCCATGTACCCAAACAGGTAGCAAGCTAATTAAGTCAGCTGGCTAGGCAGCTTGCTAGCTGGTTAAGTCAGATATTTGTCAGCTTGCTAGCCACCTGGCTAGGAAAGTAGCTAGCTAATTAAGTTAGCTGATTAGCCAGATGGCTAGCTAGTTTAAGTCAGTGAGTTTAGTGAGCTGCCAAGCTAGCTGGAGAGCTAGGTCGCAAGCTAGTTAGGCAGCTGGCAAGCAGGATGGC
>NW_007193983.1:0-803 GCF_000164805.1 Carlito syrichta
TCTGTGAACGTTTTTGTAACCTTTGGTACTAAAGAGACTGAAAACAAAATTGAATGATTAAATTTCTTCCGTCGCATTTACTTTACCAAATGAGGCAAAGTAAAAAATGAGTCGATAATACATGTTACATTTGAAGAAGACATATATAGAGCACTCCAACTGATCCTAAAAGCATCCTTTATTCTGTGCACTGTTTTCATGGCCTGGAAGATTTGTGCGTCCACATTCTCATGGAATTTGGTGAATGTCTTTGACATCCAGTCTTGTGTCTGTCATCAGGAACAGGTCATTTTCGATGGGTTCTATTGCTTGGAATCTGGAAATCCCTTTCTTTAGGTGTTAACTCATTAAGTCTTTGGGGATTGCCATTTTTTTCACTTTGTTTTTGTTTGTTTTCTGTGAAGACAGACTTCTCTTTTTATTTTTTGTTTTGTTATCTTTTATTAGATAAAGTTGCTTCTGTTGGGGTGGGAGTTTTTGTTGTTTTTATACCTGACCTTCCTCCTCTGGTCCACTTTTGGGAGAGACAATAATGCCAGGAAGACTGGTGAACTGGGGAATAACCATATGGCACTGCTTCACTAATGCAGTGTGGAAGGGACAGAGCAGGTCCTTTCCTGTAGGTCAGAGTTTGTTCCCTCCTGGTACTGGCAACAGGGGCCCTGGGTCTCTGGGAGCTCTGGTGACCTCCTCCTAAGCCTCCTCCTTTGTGACTCATCAGCAGGATTGGCAAGCAACCAGACTCTACTATGCCACAGGTGCTCTTGGAGACATGGAGTGGCTTTCTTTCATCTTGGTGGAAC
>NW_007193984.1:0-927 GCF_000164805.1 Carlito syrichta
GGAGCATAGAATAGGTCTGAGCAGTGGTGACACTCTGGAGCCCCTGCACCAAACTCTGATCTGCACAAATTTAGGCTTTGTGTATGGGACAATGGAGTCACTTTTCTGCTTAGGTCATGATTAGTCATTTGATTGCTTGAAACTGAATGAGTCCAAATGGATACAATCACACTTTTCACTGAAGCAGCTGGAGGCTCGCTTGACAAGTAAGTTGCTGACAAACTGCTAGAGCCCGGTACACAGAGATCATTTTCAGAGTCTAAGTGCAGGGACAAGTCCTTTCACACTGCCTTAGTGCCAGTCTCTGTGCTTGGTCCTGGGTCATGGGGATGCAGCTGGCCTCAGGGTTAGTTGGCAACACCACAGGAAAGCTTTCACTTCTGTAGTTGGAAAAGTGGTTGGTCAAAGGTTCAAGACTATGGTCTTCATGCCACATGTGGGCAGAGCCGCCCCAAGAAGCGTCCAATGCAGAGAAGGAAGAGGGGAACATAGGAAGAGAGAAGTGTCTGTTAGGAGCCCAGGACCCACTTGTGCTTGCAACATGTACAGGGAGGCAGGTTGTCTCATCTTGGGTCTTCCTGGCCATATTGATGAAGACCTATCACCGCACGTGGTGTTTCCATGTAGTATCATGTCAATTCATGGGCTGTGTCTCCTGCGTTACTCTAGACCAGGCCATGGCACCCGCTGTGGCAAGAGGGTACAGAGAACTCATCTGTTCCTCAGTATTCCTGGATGAAATTAGTGCTAGAAACCCAGGGTGTAATTAACTGTGGAAAACATAAGAAGTCTGCAGTTGGCAACAGCAATTAAAGTCACTTTTAAAGGGCTCCCTTCCCTCTCATGCCCTTAATGAGGTAGCTTTAATTAAGCTACATTAGAATCTGACAGTTTCACTCACTTTAATGTGATCCATCGTGAGTCAGA
>NW_007193984.1:2770-3640 GCF_000164805.1 Carlito syrichta
GCAGTGGTGTGATCACACTCCCTGCAGGCTCAAACTCCTTGGCTCCAGCCATCTTCCTGCCTTAGCCTCTCCAGTAGCTGGGCTAAGGATTATGCCATCTCATCCACTATTTTTTTTAATTGTGTAGGGACAGAGTCCTTCTATGCCGCCTAGGCTGGTCTTCATCTCCCAACCTCAGGCAATCTTCACACCTCAGCCTTCTAAAGCTTTGGGATGACAGGCATGAGTCACGGTGCCACACTAGATATAATGCCACACCAGACATAATTGACACTGAGTTTGATGGATGGAAACTGAAACTCAATAGTATGTTTTGCATATATTATGCATTTGTGAAGTTAGCAAAAAACTATAGAAATAGTGGCAATGTTTGTTCCTGTGATGTTGAATTAGTGCTCCTGCACACATCTATTGGGAGTTTTGTGACATAATATGGAAAGATTATTATTCTACCTTATTGCAACCACTGTATTTGTCCTCCTTCATTACAAAACTGTAGGCTCGGTCTTTGTGTTGTAACCTAAATGCTTTGATGCAAAGAAGACTTTCAAATGAATTATCTTCATTGGTATTAATAGAATAAAGGCGAATTACTTTTACTTGAATGTATTATTCTCCTTGTTCAGGTTGGTCATCCCAGCTTTCCATTTAACATTATATTCATCATAAAATTCAACCAAATACTTAACAGTTCCACACTGAGGAACATGATTACATATCCCACTGTATCTGACCAGAAGATCCACTGTCTGGTCCTGGAAAGGATATGTGTTAATTTGCTGTGCTTCAGACTGGAAGTTTGCGTGTCATGAAACCAGCTGAGGATACTAGTGTCAGAACTCTGACAATCACGTATCTCAGTGATTTTTC
>NW_007193985.1:0-867 GCF_000164805.1 Carlito syrichta
TGGGTCATGGGGATGCAGCTGGCCTCAGGGTTAGTTGGCAACACCACAGGAAAAGATTTTCACTTCTGTAGTTGGAAAAGTGGTTGGTCAAAGGTTCAAGACTATGGTCTTCATGCCACATGTGGGCAGAGCCGCCCCAAGAAGCGTCCAATGCAGAGAAGGAAGAGGGGAACATAGGAAGAGAGAAGTGTGTTAGGAGCCCAGGACCCACTTGTGCTTGCAACATGTACAGGGAGGCAGGTTGTCTCATCTTGGGTCTTCCTGGCCATATTGATGAAGACCTATCACCGCACGTGGTGTTTCCATGTAGTATCATGTCAATTCATGGGCTGTGTCTCCTGCGTTACTCTAGACCAGGCCATGGCACCCGCTGTGGCAAGAGGGTACAGAGAACTCATCTGTTCCTCAGTATTCCTGGATGAAATTAGTGCTAGAAACCCAGGGTGTAATTAACTGTGGAAAACATAAGAAGTCTGCAGTTGGCAACAGCAATTAAAGTCACTTTTAAAGGGCTCCCTTCCCTCTCATGCCCTTAATGAAGGTAGCTTTAATTAAGCTACATTAGAATCTGACAGTTTCACTCACTTTAATGTGATCCATCGTGAGTCAGATGACATCGGATCATGGCTGAACTAAGATGACACATCAAATGGTGTATCTTGTGCACACCAGGCTGAACACTGGAGTCTAGGATGATATGCAAAGATAAAAACCTGCGGACTTTTAGCTTGGAAAGGAAAGAGGAGAGACAGTTCAATGCTGTAAGATTATGGCAGGCAAGTAAAGAGTTAAATAAGGATGGGCGCTGTGTTCATGCCTATATAATCCCAGCACTCTGGGAGGCAGAGGTGAGAAGATTGCCTGAGC
>NW_007193986.1:0-1036 GCF_000164805.1 Carlito syrichta
CCTAGTGGGCATGCATTTTTATGCCCTCTGGTATCACAGACCAATTTTAGTAGCTGAGTAAGAGTTGGCTATGACACATGCTTCAGACAATCAATTACTACCTATAGATTTCATGTCTTAAGCTAAACCATCCATAAATATGTTTGCTAAAGAGTCTTTTACAAAGTCAAACTGTGAACTGACAAAGATCATTTACCAGGTCATCAAGAGGCTATAGAATATAATGACTAAGAAAATGTTTACTAGAGTCAAATTACAAAGGTTTGAATTTGTTCCTATTGCCTGTTTAAATTGTATAATTTGTTTTTCTAGTTCTCCATCAGTAACATGGACATAATCCCAGTACTCTACCTTTCTAAGGCATCAAGATATTACATAGAATAAAAATGCAGGAATGTTTAAATACTACTAAGTTAGCTGTTAATGGAATGAGTACTAAAATGATGGCTCAACTGTGAACATTGGTAGCTTCCTTCAAACTAATCGATTCTATTAGGAAAAGCATTCAGGCAAAACACAACAAGACTGGGAAGGAATACTGAATACAAGTCGCTGATTGATTAACTCAAACTATTAGTCAAATGTGTTGAATTGCCAAAGGCATCCCAAATCTGAGATATCATTCCCAAGTTAAACATTAAGATGCATTCTTTCCACCAGTCCTTCCCTTCTCCCTTCCTTTTTTCCTCAATGCGTGCCATACATCTTGATTTTAATAAAGTAAACTTTTTATGCCTCAATTTAAGATAGAGTTGAAGGTGAGCTAGTAATAACAGTATAGTGATTATTTGCTATTATCTGATCTTTCAATTTTTAAGTGAGGGCCCAAAGTTAATGCAAGCTTTAAGAAAATTGGGCCAACAAAAAAATTTTACAAATTTGAAAAATATATCTTAATGAAGAAGTAATTGATTTGCATTCAGAAACAACTACTATGAGACCCCTAATGTCTGAGCATTCTGTTCCCTGCCAAATCAATCTCTTTGGCCACCATGATATCAAAGCACAATGAAATTTCAGTCACTATTTCTCAAAA
>NW_007193987.1:0-838 GCF_000164805.1 Carlito syrichta
AATTTGTTTTCTAGTTCTCCATCAGTAACATGGACATAATCCCAGTACTCTACCTTTCTAAGGCATCAAGATATTACATAGAATAAAAATGCAGGAATGTTTAAATACTACTAAGTTAGCTGTTAATGGAATGAGTACTAAAATGATGGCTCAACTGTGAACATTGGTAGCTTCCTTCAAACTAATCGATTCTATTAGGAAAAGCATTCAGGCAAAACACAGCAAGACTGGGAAGGAATACTGAATACAAGTCGCTGATTGATTAACTCAAACTATTAGTCAAATGTGTTGAATTGCCAAAGGCATCCCAAATCTGAGATATCATTCCCAAGTTAAACATTAAGATGCATTCTTTCCACCAGTCCTTCCCTTCTCCCTTCCTTTTTTCCTCAATGCGTGCCATACATCTTGATTTTAATAAAGTAAACTTTTTATGCCTCAATTTAAGATAGAGTTGAAGGTGAGCTAGTAATAACAGTATAGTGATTATTTGCTATTATCTGATCTTTCAATTTTTAAGTGAGGGCCCAAAGTTAATGCAAGCTTTAAGAAAATTGGGCCAACAAAAAAATTTTACAAATTTGAAAAATATATCTTAATGAAGAAGTAATTGATTTGCATTCAGAAACAACTACTATGAGACCCCTAATGTCTGAGCATTCTGTTCCCTGCCAAATCAATCTCTTTGGCCACCATGATATCAAAGCACAATGAATTTCAGTCACTATTTCTCAAAAATGTTCACAGTATCATCACTGCTAAAAAGAACAAAGGAAGTTTATGAGTTCCTAGTTTTTGTTTTTTTTGAGTGAAAGTCTCACTCTGTTGCCCAGGTTGG
>NW_007193988.1:0-981 GCF_000164805.1 Carlito syrichta
GCATGGATTATCCATGATGCATTTGAGCTTTATGAAGAATTAGGAGTCAAACCATGCTGTTGCTTAGTAGTGTCATCACAAGTCACAGTCAGGGCATATTTATGTGAAGTGTTTGTGCATGGCGGCCCCTTTTCAAGGGAAGGGTAGGAGTACCAGGATTTCAGGCCTGGACTGTGGTATTGGTTTCACATTATGTGTTTGGGAATGATCTCATCATTTTAGCTATTAGATAACTCTAAAATTGCATTGTCCAAGAGACAATAAATATATTTGCTAAGAAAGAGATGCTGAATCTACACCCTTTAGTTTCAAATCCTAACTCTACTCTGGGCAAATTGGGATAATAATAAAATTGTTGATTTTATAAGACTGATTTGAGGCTCAAACAAACTCATAAATATAGCAGAATCATGGTTCATGTGGGTACTGTTAATAATCCCATGTTAGCTGTAATTATTGTAATTCATACTGGCTGGATTTGAGTACATAGATAATGAAAGGATTTCAGTGCCAGTAATGACTCCACACCAGGCAGGAACCACGAGATTTATTAAAGGGGCAGTTACAGGAAGGGACTGTAATTAAGGAAGAGCAAGAGAGGGGGGAGAGAGAGAGAGTGAGAGAGAGAGATGGGGGAGAGAGAGAGAGCGAGAGGGAAAGAGGGAAGGAGAGAGAGAGAAAGAGAGTGAGAGAGTGAAAGAGAGAGGGCAAGAGAGTGAAAGAGAGAGAGCTATGCAGGGAGAAGGGTATATTTATGGACCTTGCAGGGGCTGGTCAGTGTTGTGTTTGGGTTTTATTGGAGGAGACTATGAGGTAGGGAGAAGTTCTCCTATAGGGAGAAGTTATTTGAGCACAGGTTTAAACTTCGCGTGCACGGGAAAAGCCAGAGCTTAGGGCCTTTGTTGTCTTTGGTTCTATATAGTGTTTAGCGCCATCTTGGGAGATGCCCTACTGACTGTTCCCTGTGCCCTTCAGATAAAG
>NW_007193989.1:0-827 GCF_000164805.1 Carlito syrichta
CTCATTCCATTCCATTCCTTTCCATTTCTCTCCCTTCCATTTTATTCCATTACATACCATTCCTTTGTAATCCTCTCCATTCCATTCCAGTACTCTCCATGTCATTCCATACATCTACATTCTATTCCATTCCATTCCTCTCCATTCCATTCCTCAGCATTCCATTCCATTCCTCTCCATTCCGTTCCATTCCCTTCCATTACATTTCATTCCTCTCATTTCATTTCATTCCAATCCATTTCTCCCCATTCATTTCCATTCCTCACCCTTCAATTCCATACTCTTTTCCATATCTCTCCATTTCATTCTGCCCCATTCTATTCCTCTCCATTCCATTCCACTCCATTCCTTTTCTCTCCATTCCATTCCATTTCAGTTCATTCTCTTCAAATTCTATCCATTTCATTCCATTCCCTTCCATTCTCTTGCTCTCAATTTCATTGCTCTCCATTCACTCCATTCTTCTGCATTCCATTCTATAGCTCTTCTTTCCATTATTCTTGATTACATTTCATTCCTCTACATTCAATTACATTCCTCTATATTCCTTTCCATTCCATTCTATTCCTTTCCTCTAAATTCCATTCCATTCCATTCCTTTCCTCTAAATTCCATTACATTCCATTTTAATCCATTACATTCCATTCCTCTCCACTCTACTCCATCCTTTTCTTTCAATTCCATTCCTCTCTATTCCATTCCATTCCACTTCATTGCATTACATTCCATTTCTTTCTTCTCCATTCTATTTTTCTCCATTCCCCTCCATTTCTCTCCACTCCATGTTATTCCATACAACTCCTTTCATTCTAATCCTTCTCTATTCC
>NW_007193990.1:0-791 GCF_000164805.1 Carlito syrichta
CCTTTATCAATGTAAGGAGGTTTTTGACAGATTCTCTTGGGTTTTCAAGGTACACAATCATATCATCTGTATAGAGAGATAACTTGACTTCCTCTTTTCCTATTTGAATACCTCTGATTGCCTCCTCTTCTCTGATTGCTCTAGCCAGGACTTCCAATACTATGTTGAACAGGAGGGGAGAGAGTGGGCATCCTTGTCTAGTTCCAGTTTTCAGGGGAATTGGTTCCAATTTTTGTCCATTTAGGAGTATGCTGGCTGTGGGTTTCTCATAGATGGCTTTTATTATTTTGAGGTATGTTCCCCGTATGCCTAGATGTTCAAGGGTTTTTATCAAGAAGGGGTGCTGGATTTTATCAAAAGCTTTTTCTGCATCTAATGATATGATCATGTGGTTTTTGTTTTGACATCTGTTGATGTATTTAATTACATTTATGGTTTTACGAATGTTGAACCAGCCTTGCATGCCATGAATGAAGCCTACTTGGTCATGGTGGATGATTTTTGAGATGTATTGCTGAATCCGGTTTGCTAGGATCTTGTTGAGAATTTTAGCATCTCTGTTCATCAAAGATATCAGCCTGTAGTTCTCTTTCTTTGCTGGATATTTACCTGGCTTGGGTATCAATGTGATGTTGGCTTTGTAAAATGATTTGGGGAGAGTTCCATCTTTTTCAATCACCTGGAATACCTTCAGTAGGATTGGTATCAGTTCCTCCTTGAATGTCTTGTAGAATTCTGCTGGAAAGCCATCTGGACCAGGGCTTTTTTTTGTAGGAAAGTTTTTCTTATTA
>NW_007193990.1:1352-1646 GCF_000164805.1 Carlito syrichta
TAGAATTTTGGTACTTTTAAATTTGCTTATGCTTGATTTATGGTCGAGTATGTGGTCGATCTTAGAATATGTTCCATGTGGTGATGAGTAGAATGTGTATTCTGTGGTCTTTGAATGGAATGTTTTGTAGGTATCAATTAAGTCCATTTGGTCCAAAGTCACATTGAGGTTCCGGATCTCCTTGCTGATTTTTTGTCCTGTTGATCTGTCTAGGGTTGTGAGTGGGGTATTAAAGTCCCCAGTTATGATAGTGTTAGAGTCTATATCTTTCTTTAGTTTTCCAATAAGTTGCTT
>NW_007193990.1:2164-8483 GCF_000164805.1 Carlito syrichta
CTGGATGTCTGGAAAAGATTTCAATTCTCCCTCACTAATGAAGCTTAGTTTGGCTGGGTAGGTTATTCTTGGTTGAAATTGTTTCTCTTTTAGAACTTTGAAGGTAGGGCTCCAGGCTCTCCTGGCTTGAAGGGTTTCTGTGGATAAATCTGCTGCTATTCTAATTGGTTTTTCCCTGGTAGGTAGTCTGGCCTTTTTCTCTTGCTGCCTTTAGGATTTTTCCTTTTATAGCTACTTTGTTTAGGCAAATTATTATGTGTCTGGGAGTTGGTCTTCTCATTTGTTGTCTTGCAGGGGTTCTCTGAATCTCTTGTGTTTGAATTTTTTCATCCTTAATGAGATGAGGGAAGTTTTCTTGAATGATTTCATGAAATGTTTGTTCCAGTGTGGCTTCTGTTTCTCTCTCTGCCTCAGGAAGCCCAGTTACTCTTAGGTTTGGTCTCTTGAAGTGATCATTCATCTCTTGCAGGTTTTGTTCTGTCTTTTTGAGCTTCTTTTCTATGCTTTTGACAGTTTGTGTTAGTTTGGGGTTTTGGTCTTCGAGCTCTGAGATTCTTCTGCTTGGCTGATTCTGCTTTCCATGCTTATTAGTCTGTTGTTCATTTCCATCACAGTATTCTTTACTGCTGTCATTTCTGACATCAGCTTCTTCCTATTTTCCTCTTGTCTCTCCTCAATTTTTAAAATTCTCTCCATTAATGTCTTGATGTCTGGGTTTGTTGCATGTAACCAGTCATTCTGGGGGCCCTTCATTGTTTGTCTTCCAGAATCTGTTTTCTCAGTGTCTGATTTCCCAGGGGTCTAAGTGAGACCTATATTCTTCTTTTGGTTTTTCTTCATTTGTGCGGTTTTTCCCCCTCCCTACTTTTTCCTTCCCTCCACGTCACCGTCTTCTTTAATTCTATTATTCAGGGGTAAAGGGATTGGTTTTACTTCTGTTTGTTCAATCTCCTATTCTTTATGTATGTCTTCTTACTTTGTTCAATTCTGGAGTTGCACTGTAGGTTGGAGGTGGTCCTTTTTGCAGTTTTGAGATTTACTTAAGGGGAGAGCAGTGATTCAAAATCTGTCTGCAGGTCCTGGTATTCGCTGACAAGTGTGTGGATAATGTGGAACCCACTTCCGACTGCCCTGGAATCTGTCCGTGCAGTGGGGCTGTAGGTTTACTCCCTGAACTAAAATGTGGTTAGCAGAGGGGAGAGAATGGAGCAGATAGTGGGTTGAAGAGGGGAGTGGAGAGATAGAGGAGTAAGGAGAGAAACAAACGAGTGTGCCAACAAATAGAGAGAGAGGCCTATACTGAAACAGATAAAAACAATAGACCACAGCTACAGACGAACCAACTCTCATACAAAAAATAAAAAATAAAAATAAAACATATAGTGATGCTAACACACAAGCTAACCAACCACATTGTTAGTGTGCTGTTCCTCTATACAAAGCTATGGTTTACAGAGAGAAGAAAAGAGAAGAAAAGGAAAAGGAAAAAAAGAAAAAAGGGAACAACACAGTAGGAATAGAATTAAGTCATTAAACTAATAGAATCAATGAAGCACACTCTGAGACATTTTGTTTAAGACCAATGTCCTTTCAGGTCTGATTTCTAGTTTTCTTTTCAAGCTGGTAAATTAGTTTGCAGTTAGGGTCAGTTGCCCCTGATCTGCTGTGAAGGACAGTTCAGATTACCCTCCATTCAGCACTCTGGTCTATGTCTTTATCAAGCTTGTTTCTCCCGTTTTGGTGTTGTTACCTTGAATCACCAGCAGGTGGTGCTATCAGCTGCTTGCCCCAGAGGGGGTGGGGCCAGACAGGAACAAGATGGCTACCTGCCTCAGGGCAGGCAATAGGAGCCTTATGGCGGCAGGCAGGACAGTCATGGCCGCAGGAGAGGTGGCAGCAATCCCAGCAGATTTTCCCTGAAGGGGTTTGATGTGGATCGCCTTGGGCCCAGGTGGTGTGATGTGACGGCGGCAGCGGCAGTGGGGGGCGGGGCTGCGGTGGCGGCGTCGGTGGCACCATTTGCACCACAGTGACTATCCAGTCCATTGTGATGTCCCAGAGGTGGCAATGGCTGAGCTCTGTATGAAGAGCAGGCTGTGATATTCGAGAAATGGTTGTAATAAACACTGACAGATTGCTTTGTAGCAGGCCAGCTCTTCAAGTGACTCATTCAAAAGGACAGTATTTTATAACAGGTGTAAAGTCAAAGGTACTTAGTGAAATATTTGGCCTGTGATTTTCCATGAATTGTTTGTTTACAAAGAGTTCAATATTCAGGGAAGATGGAAAAACAGTCTGTGGCAGCTAAAGTAATAAAACTGAGTTAATCCCAAACTGACAATCTAAAGTCCTTTAAAATTACTTGTTGCAATCAAGAAACAATCCCCCTAGTCTGTCATCTCTTTTCAGCTTATAAGTAAAAATTCTGAGGTTGTTCATGGAGACTTCCCATTGCTAGGAAATACTGACACTTAGTTTTGGTACTGTAAGTCATGATGGTTACTGGAACCAAGGGGAAGTCTGTCCATGTCCAGTAAGTTCTCTTTGGAGCAGATCTGTCAGGCTTGTGTCTCCTTTTTGCCCCAACACATTTGTCACTGGACAAAAATGTGCACCAAAGGTAGGGCTTGAGTGTGAGGTGTCAGGATTCCTTCAAGTAAAAGGTTCTGCTCAAGTGAAAATTTAAAATACAGTTAGTAAAACATGTAAGAAAAAACGAGGCCTTCTCAAATCCTTTGCGAAGCAGGTCAATGATAAATATATAAATAAGAGCCAAAAGTTTCATTTTGGGTAATATCTGTGAGTGACATAATTATTTTCCCTAGAATAGTTTAAATCACATACTAAAAAGGACCCCCAAAACCAGAATTCATTTATAAAAAATTGTGGTTTGTTCTTACATGTTCAAAGTTCTCTCTGTTTGATGCAATATGCCTGTCAAGAACTTTTGCCACTGCTCAAATCAGTTTTTAAACTCATCAATTTTGATGACTTTTTTTTTTTTTTTTGCTTGTGCTGGTTTTGTTTTGTTTTGTTTGTTTCACCTCTTCCCTCTTCCCTTCACCTCTTTCCATTTGAGGACATTTTTCATCCTGAGAAACAACAAAAAGATGGCTGAGGTGAAATCAGGTGAATAGGAAGGATGGGGCACAGGGTCATACTCCAGTTTGTTGGTCAAAAACTGCTGAAAACTCAGTGTGGTCATGGCAGAAGAATCAGTCACCTGTTTGTCACAACTCTGGACATTTCTTCTTCAAATCATGATGCGACCATCTCAAAACTTCCAGATAAAAATGTTGGTTGATCCTTTGATGCGGAAGAACAAATTCCATGTGTACTACATGGGGGCCACCCTTTGAAAGAGAATTTCATTTTTGGTTTTTGGGTTCTTTTTTTATTTTTTGATTCCTTTGCCTATGTCTCTTTTTTAGACTTTTTTAACTCTTTGAAAATGTTATCTTCAAAACTCAATTTGTTACTTGAATAACATTGTTTTCCCCTAAAGAAAATTTTCTACAGTATTTGACTGGGTTGAGATATTATGTGTTTGCACCCAATCTCTAGCCTTAAAAGCTCATTCTCTTGGGAAAGGCAGATACTTGGGCAACCATGATGGCTTATTCCAGTTTGGTGCTCTGGGAGTGCAGGGAGAAACCCTCCCTTATCCATGGTGCAGGGCTGGGAAAGTGCTATCAAGGAAGGCCTCCCAATGGAGGTGACTCTGAAGGCGTACACACATCAGTCAGGTGGAGAGCAAGGCTTGGGGTGTGAGTGTCTGGAGGACCACCAGTATCTGCAAAAACTTGGCTGTGACAGATGAGAACACCATCGCTAAGTGACAGAAGTTCAGTCTGGCTAGAGTAGAGAGCAATTACATAAAATTATTATGGAAGCAATACTTGTTCGTTGTGTAAAATTTGAAAAATACAGGAAAAGAGAAAGCATGCCATGGCTAGCTTCAAACCTCAGAGTTTATTGCTGTGAACATTTGTTGCATTTTTCTCATCCCCTACATGGGTATTCATAGAACAGCATGTTTGATGTGATCCCATTTGGCTTAGACCATAGATATGTGTATAGGCATAAAATGCATTTACATATACATGTGTGAAAATGCACCAAGTCAAGTTGGGATCATGCTTACATGTTATTTGTTACCTGCTTTTTTAACATTACAATATACTTAAATATTTTGAATGTCCTTGGATGCAATCATATTTTAAGTAAGCTATTATGAGTTGCAGCGGTTCATTTCTGTGATTAAAAAAAAATTCTTGATCAGGTGTGGTGGCTCAAGCCTGTCAACCCAGCACTGTGGGAGGCCGAGGTGTGAGGATTGCTAGGTCCCAGGAGTTCAAGACCAGCATGGGCAATGTGGCGAGACCTTGTCTCTACAATAAATCAAAAAATTAGCCAGGTGTGGTGGTGTGTCCCTATAGTTCCAGCTGATTGGAAGTCTGAGGTGGAAGGATCGCTGGAGCGTGCCACTGCACTCCAGACTGGGCAACAGAGTAAGACTCTCACTCAAAAAAAAAAAGAACAATTCTTAAAACTAACCGTCTTGATGCTTCTCTGCAGGAAGAATGTTTCTTGAACCTGGAGGCTCCTATATCAAGAGTATGTGAGTATGACACACCGTTTCCTCACATTTTTGAGCCATTCTGCATCCCAGATAAATGGAAGTGTTACGATGTCCTTTGAAAGATGATCAACTATTGACCATTTAGGTAGGTACACCCTGCATTTTGAGAGAGCTTATATGTGCCCCTGACATTAATAGACCATTAACCAAGGAGCAGCAGTCATTGATGTGTTGTATTTTGGGAAAAGACAACTTTCAGAACAAAATGTGTACCTCAGAAAAAAATTCAAAGTTAAAGTCATATGCTTATGTGTAGCGGAAACATTATCAGGCATATACATGGTGTGATTTCTAGAAAACAGATGGAGGCATATGTTAACATTGAAAGATCACTAGGTGAAGATGACCTTCTACCATGGTTTAGATTGCAAATATGCTTTATGCCACTGTAAGATCAATTTCTACCTTTATTTCTGTATATTGTTTTCAACTGTTTAAACTGTACATACATAGGGGTAATTTCTGTTATTTGAAAATAGCCCTTCGGGCACTATTAATTTGGGCTCCAGTTATTTATACAGTAATCCATAATATTCTGAAATCTGCCTTGATATTATCTAAAAAGCAGATTTGCCGAGTATGAGATGTCTTTATTGTCTATAAGTGAATATTTTGCTGAAAAAAGTCCCCAGAGCCCAGCACCATGGCCATTTCCAGAACCTTTTTTGGCAAGTGAATGCTTTCTAAGTAGTGGGTGCTAAGTGATATTTATTCATCATTATTTTCCAAGTCCTGCTTATCAGCCCCTTCAGCAGTGCCACTCCAAAAAAAATGAATAGGAATAAAAATGATTAAGTTAGTTTTTCAGAATTTAATATAAAAATTCCTATCACTGACTCAAGGATTTTGAAATGTTTCAAAATGAGAAGATAGAATTAGATTTTAATATCTAGGATGTCCAAAAATTAATAATACATCTTGAAGAACCATGATTTTTCAAAAGAAAAAAAGGAATTTGCTCTCTATAATAACACCTTCTGTACATTTGAAGATCAGAAATGCTATGATTCCTAACTTCCATGTTTGGGTAGTGAAACTAGTTTACCTAAGATCAGAGAGAAATGTCTTTGTATTTGTGCAGATAGGGAAAATAACACTGCCCACTGGCCACGTGCTACCATAATTTCCAACTTTTTTGTAGTTCTAATTGTCGACACTGGTCTAACTGTAAGTCAGGTCTATCAGTCCCCAAACTTCTGGAATTATCTCAGACACGCAAGTGTAGGTGCTCTGTTTCTGTTGTCTTCTCCTTCATGTCTGTGAAAGCAAGTTGTTTCTCCAGTAACTCACACTCTAGACTGGAGAGAGGACTTCCTCATTCCTGTTGTCTGTGTGGTTCCCTTCCTGGGACAGTGGAGGGTCAAGGTGAAAATGGCAGCCACATGCCTTGTTGCCTTTTTAAAAATAATACATAGATGCTGGTTTTAAATTTGAATTATTTTAAATTTGGATTAAATTTGGATATTTCTTTTTTTTTAATTGAGCCAAGCTTCTTTATATATATATATATATAAAGGTTCTTTATATATATATATAAAGGTCCTTTATATATATTTATTTATTTATTTATTTTTTGAGTTGGAATCTCACTCTGTCACCCAGACTGGAGTGCAGTGGCTGCTCCCGGCCACCGCAGCCTAGACCTGCTGGGCTCCGGTGATCCTTCCGCCTCAGCCT
>NW_007193990.1:8520-19081 GCF_000164805.1 Carlito syrichta
ACCCGCCCGGCTAATAATTTTTGATTTATTGTAGAGATGAGGTCTCGCCAAGTTGCCCAGGTGGGTCTCTAACCTGCGGGCTCAGGCAATCCACTAACCTCAGCCTCCCAAAGGAGCGGGATTACAGGTTGAGCCACCGAGCCCGGCAATATATATTTATTTTTAAGCATAAGAAAAATATTTTAACCTATACTGAGAAATATGACAAAAGAAGAATTTTTCCATACTAAAAGTTAAATATGACATTAAAGAAAGTCAGTCATGCATGCTATTGAGAATGTCTATAATTTCTTTTACAGAACTATGGAAGATTTGGACTAGATGTGGAAATATTTTTCTGAATTTTTTTTTTGTATTTCCTCGGACTTAACCTCTTCTAGAAAATGGAGTTTTTATGAAATGAACTATCATGGATAATGGCTGAAAAGTTATAAATGAATGATTATGTTGTAACACATATGAATTGATGGTTTCATTATGAGTCTTTCAGATTAACTTCTTAAAATGTTCCACCACAGCAGTCTTATAAATTCTGTTTAATTACATCTGTAAATATCATGTGCAGCATAGCATCCAATAAAGAAAAAATCAAATTGTCTTCAGGTTGTATGTGTCCTTTTTTCCATGAGTCAAAAGGATGTTTATTCCACAGCAATAAATTATCACTTGTTAATAAAGTCTGAATTAAAGTGACTTATCTACTACAGAAATGGTGACTTTTCAACTTTGGTGGGTCTGGTTTAATTTTCTGTGGCCAAGATGGTGGCCTGCTGACAAAGCTTCTGGAATGTTTTTCCTTGTTCTTCCCTCTGGTTGCAGCGGGGTGAGCTCTCTTCTCAAAATCACTTCCCCAAAGCATGTCAGGGCCGAATCCTTCCTGCTTCCTCTTTTTCTAGATGGACTGCATGAGCCTGTCTGTTATAAACTGGCCACGTTCTAGCTGCCATGGTAGGTTTTTTTGCTGTGACATTGCAAAGCAAATATTTTTTTCCCTTTACTGTGTAGATAAGAAGAAAAACAACAATAGCAACAACAAGGGGCAGTAACAGGAGGAAACATCCCTGTGGGGACATTGCCTGTACCTCTTGTGTCTTACTCAGATACATCTGGCCTTCACTGTCATTGCTGACAGCCCAGAAAGCCCCAGGAATACCCCCCAGGGCCCTTTCACCAGCCCACTTCCCCTCCCACAGTGCCAGAGGAGCTTCCTCTTGTAGGTTCCAGAGAGACTCTCACTCTGCAAAAGCAGAGAAACGGGCTGGGCATGTTTTCCTTTCTCTACAAACAGTAAAAATAAAGGTGGATGTTTTCCTGTGATTACGAATGTATGTGTTCCTTTACAACTGTAATTTTGAAAGTTGTGTCCTGTTTGTTTTTGCCAGGAATCTGGAGGAGGATAGAGAAGGTGGCATCTGTAAATTGCCAGAAATGTGGAGGCAAAGGAAGAGCACTTTATCATAGGTTCTGGATATGCTTGGGCTGAAATAATGAGCCAAATAATTTGTTAAGGATAAAAATACAGTCTGCCCTTGGATTAAAAATAGAAAAACCTTGTTGGTATAGAAAGGGAAAAGGTGTAGTTTGTCAGCAACAAGTTTGGAAAAGAATTAGGGAGTCCAGTTTGCTTACTGTACAGGATATTCTGTGTTTAAGAAGCCAAAACTCAGCATGGACCTTGGCTTTGATCTTGTCCTCCACTCAAGTCTCAGGGCATCCTGCAAGAGCTCAGGTCTCATGTGGTCCATCCCACAGAGCAGGGAATGTTCGGTGGTTGACCACCCCTTGGCCTATGATGGACTCTGGTTGAACATACTGGTTTTAGTTGAACTAATTTGTTATTGCCATTTTATCTTTTGAATATTATATTTACATTTGTTGGGTATTTTAAGACTGTTTTATTGACTATTTTAGTTTCACTTTCTTTGACTCTGTTTTTGAAATAACAAGAATGAAAATAACGGTAAGGACCATCTACACACGAAGTGCTTATTTTGGGAGCCTCATTCCACCGCTAGTTAGTCTTGCAGCCTCCCACAGGAAATACCCTCGTCTCTTCCCAAATCAGCAGATTGCAGTTAATACTCAACTCAGCCTATGGCACAAGACATGCCATGACAATTCACTGTCAAAGATTTCCTTCTCTCTTTTTGCATGAAACAACTATTCCGTGTTGTGAAAATAAGAAAATAGTGGCAAGAAGGTACTTGAGAGATGTTAAATATTGCATTGGTTCTGGGCCTAGTAGAGAGAGAGAGAGGGAAAGAGAGGGAGAGAGAGAGAGAGAGAGAGAGAGAAAGAGAGAGAGAGGGGTGTCAAATGACTACTGAATTCAAAAGCCCCAATACTACCAGTGACTTCAGCATAATAATAAGCCTGCTTCTTGTGACAACATGAATATAGTAGCAAATTAAGTTTTCTATTGTTTGAATTATATGATTTCTTTAGGGAAAAATATGATCAGAGAGCCATGTGCTAGGCAACCAATTGATATCATCCAAGTTAAGGAAAACAAACATGTGTCCATTAGAAAAAGAAATGAGAACTAAGATCCAGGTCTCTATTTACCTCCTGGGATTTAAATCACATAATCTAGAAACTCAAGTGAGATCCCAGAGGATTCAGACAGGTTTACTGAAAGCCCTTTCTCATCTGCTTGCCGGTAGTGCATGCACGTGGTTTCTGGCTACCTCACATCCCTGGCCCCACCTTCTAGAAACAGTACTGCCACTTGTTCAGAGAATTCCCTCTTCCCACTGCATGTGGTTCTGGAGGGGCCGACAGTCCACCCCTGTTCAAGTGTTAGCCACAGAGATGGCTGTGACCCAGACCTAGCCAGGCATCTCAGAATAAAAAGTCAGGATGCCTGTGCAGAAACAAGACATGGTTAGACTCAGCCTTGTCAACCACACTAAATTCCAAAGGACTGGTTCACAGACTTTCACCTGCTCCAGGTACATCTGAGGCCACAACTGACAGATGTCAACCAGCTAGACACACAGACTGTGTTACCTTGAGCAAAAATCTCTGCCTGAGGGGTAAGGACATGATGCCAAAGAAGTTATGATGGAGTTTTTAGGCGGATATGAGGTTTGGAGAATCTGATTTGCGCTCCTGGGTAAAAAGCAGTGGAAAATATTCATATATGGGCAATGATATAGAAATGCTGTCACTTTTCTGAATACTAATTAAAGGTATTTAACAGAAAAATGAGAGAGAACAAGAATGAGAAAGTCATAGACGGAAGGACTGGAAGTAAGAATAGAAACAAGTTAAACAAAAAGATATACATCTAAATATCTTGAAAACACATTTCATATTGTAAAAATAAGAAAATAATGATCATAAATATGACTTAAGTTGACAAAAACTTGAGTAGTAGATTTGTCAAAAGGAGTTCAGAAGTTCTAAACTCTTCATTTTGAGGATAAAGGCATATAAATCATTCTGCTGTTAACCTTGAAAGTTTAATAATGGTTTTAAAAACCTTCAAAAAATCGCTAAACACTAATAGAATTAAAAGCACATCTATACTAGACTCAGTTTAGTAATTCATTCCACAAACATTTATTGGTCCCTGTTATGGGCCAGGCACTGGGCCAGAGTCTTAGGTGCAAAGTCAACTGAAAAACAGTCCCTGCAAAGCAAATGAAAACAAAAAAAGAGGAAGAAATAAAAAAGGCAAAGAAATAAAAACAGGGTAAAGCAAGACCAAACACAAGGCAGTAATTTGTTAATTAGACAAACTACGGTTGGGTTAAGAGACAAAATCCAATTAAAAGCTGTTTTCCAGGAAGAGTCTTGAAGTAAGTTGACCTAGAAAGGTTAAAATCTGAAAGTGGAAAAATGCGTTAAGCAAAAATGAAGTCAACAGGCCAGAATTCATATCAGACAAAGTAGACGATGAGGGAAAAACAATGCATTCAATTTTGACAAGAGGAATAGATCACAGTGAAGGTATGAGAGTTAAATCCTTGATGTTCCAAATGTGCATTATTAAAATTTACAAGCAAAAACTTACAAATGCAGAAGAGATGAAAACAGAAGAGTTGAAGAAGACCTTATCACCCTGCCTTCACCCTGCCCTACTTTGGTAGATGAAGTAGACCAGAGTAAAAGACTACAGGGTATTTTAATTATATAAGTAATAGGTTTATGTTAACAGAAATCCATTTTATAGCTTTTTGTCACTACAGAGAACACACTACCTTTCAAAGTATACACAAGCAGTTGATCATATACTAGGGCACAAAGAAAACTCACAGTAAATTCCCCAAAGAAAAAATTGAAAAAGCACCATGTTTCCTGACCACATCCCAAATTAATAACCAATATTCCTACTACTTGAAAATAAAAAAGCACCCTGCTTAGTAACTGTGAAAACAAAAATGAAAAATGTAAAAGCAATTACAAAATGTTTAGAACATGAGATCACTAACGTGCTTCAGCCAAGATTTTACTCAGAGATAAATTCATAGACTTTAAATCTTTTAAAGAAAAAAGCTGAAACTAGAAAAATCCTGCAGAAATAGAGGAGGAAAAAGCTCAAGAGCAATGAAAAATAAAAGTACAAGGTTCCAAGTGAGAAAAATAAAACTATGATGAAAAGGATTTTTTTTTCCATGAAAGTAAAATAGTTCTTCATTTTCTTTTATAATGTCTGTGTCTGGGATGGTGAGGCTATGGTTTTATGTAATTATGATATCTGAAATTAAAGACCACATCATGGTTATGCTTACATTGGCTAATACTGTCAAGGTCCTTTCTTTGAGGGAGAGGAAATTTTGCAAAACTTAATGGTTGGCCCCATAGTCTTGATAAGCAAAGCTCTTTGTTATTAGGATATTTTATTCCACCATTTTAATAACAGTCTTTAGTTTGCTTGAAATCCTTTAGTTTCTTGCTGGGCCTACTTGGCTACCATAAGTATTTTATTTACCATGAACTCTCATAAGATTCATTGGCTATAAAAAATCAGAGTAATTACTTCAAAAAAGTTAGATCATTTGGAACATCTACATACTTTTTTGTCTTTTTTTTTTCCTTCCATCATCAATATTTTCTTGGAACCAGAAGGACAGGGAACATTGGTTCATTTTGTTTACTACTAATTTCTCAGAGCCTAGAGTAACTAATGCTTGGCCTGCAGAAGGCTTTTCAAAATGCTGTTGAAGGAACAGGAAAAAGGACACACAGGCCTATCCCTTGATCATCCCTCCACCCTCATGAAGTTGTACTTCATTTCTGAGGACATTTCAGGAACCGAAACAGTTTTTCACATAGGCTAAACCTCAGATGTGAGCATTGTTTCTGTGCCTTCCAGCCTTGTTTCTCCAGGTAGGTTTCAAAACCATCTATTTGTGAAGCAGCTCTGACAATATTGTACAGTTAAAATGTATGTGCTTAAAAACAGACTAGAAATGTTCACGCAACACTGTTCTTTTAGGGTGATGGGGTTGAGGATAAATCTTTTTTATTTCCCTAGACTTCTCTGTTGTTTGGAGTTTCAAATGGTGAGTTGGCCTGGCTCAAAGATATCCTCTGGGTGGCAATGACTATGCTGTCCCCACTGGTTCTGGTGGGTAGAGTTTGCAGCTTGAAATGGACCTGTGGCAGGGCACCATCTCCTTGGCCACAATGATTTATTGAGGGATAGAGGGTGACCCAAACTCTTCCAATCAGAACCCTTCCTCGGGAGTTTTTGAACCAATAGATCTGGAAAGATATTCTTCTGGAGGGACTTACAGCTACCTTTCTCAATGGAGAAAGGCCATCTTTGTCTTTAAAAGTGTGAAACCACACCACTGAAGAATGCTGCAGTGCAAGATGGAATCAGTCCTGGCCAGACTTCAGCCCCCAGAGTCTATCAACCCCAGGTCAGCTCCCCTTCTGCCACCTCAAGGGCTCCATTCTTCCTTTCTGGAAGAATGACACCCTGATCTTTACAGGAAACTACCATTTTCTTTGTTTGAGTTGAATTCTGTTGCTTGCAACCCAAAGTTTCCTGATGCTGTCATTCTAAGGCTTTGGAATATATTAAATTTGAATGGGAAAAGTTTACATATTTTTATGTGTTTTTATTTATTTATTTATTTATTTATTTTTGAGTTGGAGTCTCACTCTGTTGCCCAGACTGGAGTGCGGTGGCCGCTCCCGGCCACTGCAGCCTCAACCTGCTGGGCTCTGGCAATCCTTTCACCTCAACCTTCTGAGTAGCCAGAATTGCAGGCACACACTACTATGCCCGGCTGATTTTTGATTTATTGTAGAAATGAGGTCTCGCCAAGTTGCCCAGGTGGGTCTCGAACCCGCGGGCTCAGACAATCCACCCAACTCAGCCTCCCAAAGTCACAGGATTACAGGCTGAGCCACCAAGCCAGGCCTATTTTTTATTTTTACCTTGGAAAATATAGTTTATTTAGAAAGCACATTGGAGAAAGGGAGAGAGAAAGAGAGGAGATTCATTTCTCCAAGGTAGAGAGTGATCCAAAGCTAGGAAACATGGCCTGGTTATAGCTCCAAGAGTCACATCCACACCAGAGTTTATCAAAGCAATAGACACGTATTTTTAATACAGTATGTTTGGTGAAAGCCCCTTACCTTTGGGACTAGTTTATATGTGTTACTTGAATTTTTTCTTATCCATGATGTGCAAAGTAGCTACAGATACTGTGTTAATATCAAGTATCTTAGCCATAAAATCAGGGAATTTGGACTTAAGTCTGAAATTGGAATACTGGCAACCTTCCCTTTGGCTGGGAAAACGAGTAGGGCCACAGCATCTGTCTTTTAAAGTAAACCTTGCCCTTTGAGAGTTTATTCATGCCATGTTCTTGATAGAAGCTATGGGCCCTTAGAACCATTGTTAAACTTAACTCTGGGGCTGAAAAACAGTCCTCGTCAGTTTTCTTTTTCAAAGACGTTTCATAGGCCTATCAGCAGTCTCATCGCAGATTTTCCTTTGAAAATACCTTATTTCAGCCGGGCTCTGGGGCTCAGCCTGTAATCCCGCGCCTTTGGGAGGCTGAGGTGAGTGGACTGCCTGAGCCCAAGGGTTCAAGACTCGCCTGGGCAGCAAGACCTCATCTCTACAATAAATCAAAAAATCAGCCAGGCGTGGTAGCGTGTGCCTGTAATTCCAGCTACTGTGAAGGCTGAAGCGGAACGATCGCTGGAGCCCAGCAGGTCGAGGCTGCGGTGGCCGGGAGCAGCCATTGCACTCCAGTCTGGGTGACAGAGTGAGACTCCAACTCAAAAAAAAAAAAAAGAAAATACCTTGTTTCATTGCAGCCATAAAGAAGGACAAATATATGGACTTTGCAGCCACTTGGATGGATTTGGAGTCGATCATACTTAGTGATTTATCACAGAAACAAAGAACTGAGTTCCATATGTTCTCACTCATAAACAGACCTTGAACAATTATAATGCTATAAGAATGAGATTGGCAGTAGTGGGAAACTGCCAGGGGAGGGGGGGGCCTGGGATTGGCAGTTAAGGGAAACTGGTAGGGGAGGGAGGGGCATACCTCATCAACAGGGTTACCTGCACGATCAATGTTTGTATATCTAACCTTGAATTGTATCCATCTCTATAATAAATAATAATTTAAAAAAATAAAAATTAAAAAAATACCTTTTGTCAATTCACCATCTTTACCCTCCTCTGGCTAGAACATATATTTACTTTCACTCGCTTTTATCTTTTAAAAAAAATTATTTCAAAGAGGTTAGTTAGAAGTAGAGCAAATATCTGCGTGCCTTCCACCTAGCATAAAAATTGTAAGGTACAATCCAGCTTTCCTAGCCTTCCATAACCCAGAGGACAGTGAAGGCTCCATGAACAGGAACAAACAGTTTGGAAAACAAATTAAGTCCCAATGGCTAGACAGCCCACAGACTTTCCCCAATTTTTTTGGGGGGGGGAGGGATTACGGGAGGGTTGCTTTCAAACGCAAGTCATTGGAACAATCATGTGGAATACTCAGTGCCCCCAGGCTCTGGGTCCAGCCTCCTGTGGAGAGGTCAGGGCTGCTACTGCCAATATGCCACCAGCAGTTGGTACCCACCGCCCTAAAGTCACCCTCAAAGCTGCTCCCACGGAAGGATACTGCTGGTGCCACTCTTGTTTCCCAGAGTCAGGCGATCCCTTCAACTCCCCCTTAGATCCACAGACCCCAGAATAGAGCAACCTGTGCCCCCAACATCTCACCCATATTTGGTGAAGCAGACCTTGCCGCTGTTCATGGGACAAGCTTGGTAACAGCCGGGTTGCCACTCTTAGAAGCTCAGTCCCTCCCCAGGACTCAAGCATTGTTAATGGGCTCAGTCTGGATCCCCAGCTTCCTTTTCTCAGGGTGGGGTTCTCCAAGGGGACATTTTGTTTCTCAGTACACGTGGGCCACTGGCCAACTTGCCACTCAACCTCACAGGTCAGTGTGGACCCTAGGGAAGGAAGGCATGCTTGAAGTCCTAACCCGGCTTACTCTTCTAAGGACAGAATGCGTGTCTATCAGATGTGTTTGCTGTTGTTTTCTGCACAGTAAAAATTTTCTCATTGAACATGGGAAAATTGCCTAGGAAAAAATGACACCCGCAGTAGCTTGTGATGTAGGGTGCATCTATAGCAAGTCATGCTTATGAAAATTATGGAGCAACATGGAAACATGCTCATTATATACTTTTAAGTGGAGAAACCCAGATTCAAAATTATACATATATTATGATTACAGCTATGCTTACTTATGATTTTACTTGCAAAGGAATAATCAGATAACATAATGGCAGTGTTAGGGCAAGGATCATGAGTTACAGTAGAGAATAAATTTTTTCAAAAGTGTATGAACAATGTAATAAAAGACAATATTTACCAAATTGCTACCAACTATTAAAAATTGCAAAGTCTTCCTATTCTTTAAAACAGTCACCAAATCCCAGTAATAAATTTTTTGCACATCTGATTACCACAAGAACCTGGAATAAGTTTTTTGTTTTTCATTTATCCTCTCAAATTTTCTCTCCCTCTCCCTCACTCCCTCTTTCTCTCCCTCTTTCACACACATACCACAAATGATTTGTTAGATAAACTTGGAAGGAAAGACGAAAAAACAATTCACCTTCTTCTTCTGGTGCCTGTATAAAGTTCTACCCTTTCTATTAAGATTTAAAAGGGTCTGTTAGTCAAGGGCCATGGAAGAAGAGGTCACACTCAAAGGTTTTTAATTGAATAGAGTTGAATAAAGAGGCTGTTTACAAAGGTATGAGCACATTAAAGACACTGAGAAGGAAAGTCAGGACCAGGAGCTAGCAACACTGAGAAGTCATGACCACTCTTAATCTAAAGAGGGAATGGTCCTTGGAGCCTGGTGACAGCTGCGGGCCATGGGAAGGTCACCACCAGTCTGGATATGGGACCCAGAGAAAAAGCAGTTGAAGGAACTAGGGTAGAGGGGAGAGCCCCTTGGGTTCTTTTCTGCCTTTTGATCACCTGCTAGTGATTCCCATTGGCCAGATCCCTTCTGAAGTCTAAGGCCAAGGAAGCCTGGTGATGCAGTCCCTAGAAGTCAGCCTCTTGGGGATAGAGCTAGGCAAAGAAGGGTGGGGAATGGACTTGGAGAATACCCAGGACACAGCCCACAACTTTGACATATCGTGTAGATAGGTGAAAAATCTCAGCAATAACAAGCTTACTGCTTTAAAGCTGCTGAAAATGCAGGTACTCTTTAGTGGTGTCAGCTTTTCCTGGACAGGCTGGGACTTCTGGGTAGCTGTGTATTCTATTGGTGGCAATCTGCAGTGGAGTGTCCATGCTCTCCTGCTCTGTATTGGCAATGCTCTGGGAATCCACAGCCTTTTGTGCATGGCAGGTGGCTGCAACATCCTATGTCACCACGAGGCTGTGACCTCGCAGTGGTGCCAGACTCTGGTCACTATGAGCAACTTCCATCTGCTGTGTCCTGCTTTTTTTTTCACTCATTTTGTTGGGGCCCACAAGAAGATTCCTTGGGAGGACTTCAGGAAATTGGCAGCCACTTGGATGAATTTGGAGTCAATCATACTCAGGGATCTATCACAGAAACAAAGAACAGAGGACCCTACGTTCTTACTCATAAGCGAACCTTGAACAATTATCATAATCCTATAAGAAAGGGATTGGCAGCAGTGGGAAACTGCCGGAGACAGGGGGCGAGATTGGCAGTTGAGGGAAACTGCCAGGGGAGGGAGGGACATGCCTCATCAACAAGGGTCCCTGCATAATCAACGTTTGTATACCTAACCCTGAATTGTACCCCACATAAAAAAAAAAAAGAGCCAGCCTCCGTGGCTCAGCCTGTAATCCCGCACTTTGGGAGGCTGAGGTGAGTGGATTGCCTGAGCCCACGGGTTCAAGACCAGCCTGGGCAACTTGGCGAGACCTCATCTCTACAATAAATCAAAAAATAAGCCGGGCGTGGTAGCACATGCCTGTAATTCTGGCTATTCGGAATGCTGAGCGGAAGGATCGCCAGAACCTAGCAGGTCGAGGCTGCAGTGTCCAGGAGTGGCCACTGCACTCCAGTCTGGGA
>NW_007193991.1:0-849 GCF_000164805.1 Carlito syrichta
AAAAAACAAAACAAAACAAAACAAAGCAGAAAGAAAGAGGAAGAAAAGAGAGAGGGAGGAAAAAAGAGCCTAGGGCCTGATGGCTTCACAGCTGAATTGGTCCAAGCAGGTGAAAAGCAAATATAAGTTTCATTAAACTCTCACAAAAATCGAAGATGCAGAAATAATTCCCAACTGACTATATGAGCCCAGAACGACTCTGATAGGAAAACAAGACAGACACACGCAAAGTAAAAGCAAAGAATACCACAGACCAATATCACTGATGTACACAGGCATGACAAAGTCTTAGCGACAACCAAGTTAAACAGAACACTGCTTTTGTGCCTATTGTTAGAAAAAGCAATTGAGGTGATTTTGGCCTTTTCTATATTCATTAGTAAAGGGGTATAAGTTTCTTCATTATATTCTCTAAGTTGGCAATCATACAACCTTAAGTGTTTAATGGAGGAAGCATACCAAAATCATAATAAAATTGTTCTTTTTATGCTTACTATCTGACTAAAAAAACGAAATTTCTGGCATTTAGCTGAAGGTAAATATTAACTTAAGTATCAAGGTATAATATTTTAACCTCATTTTAGCCTATTTGCCTGTATTTCGAAAAAAGTAGCTTGTTTTACTTCTTTTATCGCAGTATAGGAGATCATATCATGTTAAGCATGAATTTGGTTTTGAGAAACATTTGGTTTCCTACATGCAGCCATGTGAATGTACGTTATTCATATTTCGTCATTTTCTGATGACTCTCAAATATGTTTTTGAAACTCGTGGATGAAGATTTGTATGGTTTTGAGAACGTAGCTCTGAAACTATGATGTCATAACTATTATAGTCCATCTCTTTTCT
>NW_007193992.1:0-809 GCF_000164805.1 Carlito syrichta
CCCCTGAGCTCAGGCAATCCTCTCACCTCCACTTCCCAAAGTGCTGGGATTACAGGCATGAGCCACCCTGCCTGGCTTGTACCTGAGAGTTCTTTAAGGAATCTAACTCACTACACGCTTTGGTGAAACTATGGTACCTCTAGCCTTTTCTTGACTTTAGAAAATCCCTGATCCCTCCCCATTCATGGTACCCGTGGTCTGTGGTAGTTGGGTCCACTCATACATTATCACCCACTCTGTGGTGAAGCTGAGATTTGGTGTACACACCAAGTGTAAATTCATTCTTAAAATGTCATTGCAAAAAGGCAAAGGGAAAGCATTCTCTTTTATTGTTAGGGGGTCCTTAAGCATCCTTTGAGGGGTAAAGCAGTCTTCGAAAAAACAAATTTTATAGATAAAGAAACAGAGAATAAAAACCTTGCCTAATTTGGTAGTTGTGCCCCTAAGCACCTTGCCTCCATTTAAGTGTTGAGGAAATAGCTGGAATTCAATTAGCAGGATGGAAAACCATGCTACTGACCACAGAACTGGCTTCACTGTCCGTGTATATCTTCTTGGCCGTGTACCAAATGTGGTCTAATTTCTCCTGCCAAGGAGATGCAAAACAGGTATCAGTAAGAACATCAGAACTTTCATTTATGTGATTTCTGTCATGCCATATACATGAAAAATTCAGATTTTAGAATAAGGACAGTAAAGATTCCTCTTTTGTATCTTAAAAGGTACTCCTCCCTCCCCATAACAATAAATATTATGCTTCTTGAAGTCTGATAAACACTTGAGATCAGGAGCTAGCATTTCCATGCTGA
>NW_007193993.1:0-1306 GCF_000164805.1 Carlito syrichta
TGTCAGTTTAATGAGGTCACATTTTCTATCTCTCTCTATGGCCTGTGGGTTTTGGGTTTTGTTCAGGAATTGGATGCCAGTTCCGATTTCCATGAGGGTATGTCTTTCATTTTCTAAGGTTCTTATGGTTTGAGGTTTTACATTTAGGTGTCTGATCCATTTGGAAATTTTGTGTATCAGGATAGGTAGGGGTCCTGTTTCAATCTTCGGAATGTGCTCAGCCAATATTCTCAGAACCATTTACTGAATAGGTTCTCCTCTCCCCAGTGGTAGGTGGTGGAGGATTTGTCAAAAATGAGTTGGTTAAGAAATTGAGGTTTTGCTTCTGGAATCTCAATTCTATTCCATTGATCTATATGCCTGTTCCTGGACCAATACCAAGCTGTTTTGATGGTTGTAGCTTTATAGTAAAGTTTGAAGTCTGGTAATGTGATACAACCTGCTTAGTTTTTTTGCTGAGGATTGTTCTCGCTATTCTTGGTCGTTTGTCTTTCCATATGAATTCCTGTGTTGTTTTTTCTAGGTCTGAGAAGAATATTGCTGATAATTTGATGGGTATTGCATTGAATCTGTAGATTGTCTTGGTAAGATGTACATCTTCACAATGTTCATTCTTCCAATCCATGAGCATGGGATATTTCTCCACTTGTTTGTGTCATCTTTGATTTCTTTGAGCAGTGTTTTGTAGTTTTCATTGTAAAGTTCTTTCACGTCTCTGGTTGGGAAGATGCTGAGGTGTTTCATTTTTTTGTGGCTATTGTGAATAGAATTATGCTTTTTATTTGGGTTCCTGTTTGTTTATTATTGGTGTAAAGAAATGCGATTGTCTTTGGCACATTTATTTTATAACCTGAGACTTTGCCAAAGGCCTTTATCAGTGTAAGGAGGTTTTCGACAGATTCTCTTGGGTTTTCAAGGTACATAATCATGTCATCTGCAAAGAGAGATAACTTGACTTCCTCTTTTCCTATTTGGACACCCCTGATTGCATTCTCTTCTCTGATTGCTGTAGCCAGAACTTCCAATAATATATTGAACAGAAGGGGTGAGAGTGGGCATCCTTTTCTTGTTCCAGTTTTCAGGGGAAATGATTCCAAATTTTGTCCATTTAGGAATATTCTGGCTGTGGGTTTCTCATAGATGACTTTTACTATTTTGAGGTATGTTCCCCATATGCCTAGATGTTCAAGGGTTTTTATAAAGAAGGGGTGCTGGACTTTATCAAAAGCTTTTTCTTCATCTAATGATATAATCATGTGGTTTTTGTTTTGACATCTGTTGATGTATTTAATTACATTTATGGTGA
>NW_007193994.1:0-814 GCF_000164805.1 Carlito syrichta
GAGGATGCTCATGGCCTGTGACCCTAATGTCCTGCCCAACAGCAGCCGGAGACCTTGCAGAAGTCTCTTAACTCTCAAAGCCTCAGTTTCCTCATTTGCAAAATAAGAATCATCACACCAGATTCAGAGGGCATTAAAGGAGATATGGATGCCGAAGAAGTCACTCAAACACAAAACAAACAAACAGAACAGCACCAGACTCAGAGAAAGTGCTATCACTGACCCCTTGGAGGCTGGTGAGGATGAAGGATACGGTAGAGACTGGGGTCCAAGGCTGCATCAGCCTTTGCCAACAAGTCTAGAGATTGCCCTGCCCACATAGCCCTCTTCAGCTGAATGAGGCACCATATGGCCCTGATTTCTTTACGTGGCAAACACCTATGGATTATCAGGATGGATGCTGTGACATAACTCAGATGAGATAAGGTGCCTACCAAATGCCTGGAAAACCAGTGTGCACTACAAAGGCAGGGTGTGATTCCTGCCAGGAATGATGCGTCATGACTCTCAGATCTCAAGGTCTACAGGAACCTCAGACGGGGACATCGCAAAGCCACAGATGGCTCCCTCCAGCCTTTTCCTCCATTAACACCTGCATGGTCACTGTGTAGACATCTTCAGTGACCTGAGGCTAATAGGAGACAGCTCATCCATCTGTCTGTCCCCCTATAATCTATCCATCTGTCTATCTGTCAGTCTACTTGTCTTCTGTCTGTGTCAGTCTATCATTATCTATCTACCTAACATCTATTTACCTTCTGTCGTATATATCCATCATTATCAATCACTTATCAATCATTATCATCTATCTTCT
>NW_007193995.1:0-822 GCF_000164805.1 Carlito syrichta
AATCATCACACCAGATTCAGAGGGCATTAAAGGAGATATGGATGCCGAAGAAGTCACTCAAACACAAAACAAAGAAACAGAACAGCACCAGACTCAGAGAAAGTGCTATCACTGACCCCTTGGAGGCTGGTGAGGATGAAGGATATGGTAGAGACTGGGGTCCAAGGCTGCATCAGCCTTTGCCAACAAGTCTAGAGATTGCCCTGCCCACATAGCCCTCTTCAGCTGAATGAGGCACCATATGGCCCTGATTTCTTTACGTGGCAAACACCTATGGATTATCAGGATGGATGCTGTGACATAACTCAGATGAGATAAGGTGCCTACCAAATGCCTGGAAAACCAGTGTGCACTACAAAGGCAGGGTGTGATTCCTGCCAGGAATGATGCGTCATGACTCTCAGATCTCAAGGTCTACAGGAACCTCAGACGGGGACATCGCAAAGCCACAGATGGCTCCCTCCAGCCTTTTCCTCCATTAACACCTGCATGGTCACTGTGTAGACATCTTCAGTGACCTGAGGCTAATAGGAGACAGCTCATCCATCTGTCTGTCTCCGTATAATCTATCCATCTGTCTATCTGTCTGTCTACTTGTCTTTCTGTCTGTGTCTGTCTATCATTACTATCTACCTATCATCTATTTACCTTCTGTCATATATATCCATCATTATCTATCACTTATCAATCATTATCATCTATCTTCTCTATCATCTACTGATCATCTACCTATCATCTATCTGTCATCTATCAATCTATCATTTGTCTGTTTTATTTCTATCTATCTATCGATCTATCGGCAGACCTTGGGAACACAGCTAG
>NW_007193996.1:0-871 GCF_000164805.1 Carlito syrichta
GCTTACACATTAGTATTCAGTACTATCTGAAGAAGGCAATATGATGTACTGCCAGCCTTCACAAAACTGGTCGTCACTTTCTATCTGTGTCTCTGAACAAGTAAGCGGTCTTTTATTTTCTATTTTTATTTTTATAGGAGTCTCACTCTGTTACCCAGGGCGGATGAGGTATAGTGGCACACTCATGGCCACCACCTCCTCAACATGCTGTGCTCAGGCCATCCTTGTATCTAAGCCTTCCAGGTAGCTGGAACCACAGGCATGCGCCACCATACCCAGCTAATTTTTAAAAAAACTTACAGTAGTGACGAGGTCTCGCTGAGTTACCAAGGCTGGTCTCGAACCAATGGAATCACGCAATCCTCTCACCTCCACCCCCCAAAGTACTGGGAGTAATTACAGGTGTAAGCCACTGCACCCGGTGTGAGTAGCCTTTGTAATACTGCATCCGGGTTCTGGCTGCAACACCCTCCTGCAATGCTTTGCTCCTTTTCCTAGGAAGGATTCAAGCTTTTCGGCTATATTGACTTCGACTTACACCCTTTCGATAGCAAAACCTTGTCTTTACAAAAAATAAAATAAATAAATATTCAGGCATGGGGTGGTACATGCCTGTAGTCCCAGATACTTGGGAGGCTGAGGTGCCGAGGCGGAAGGGTCACCTGAGCCCATGAGGTAGAGGTGGTGGTGAGTTGAGATTGTGCCACCGCACTCAACCTGAACGACAGAGTGAGATGACCACTCTAAAAATAATTACTTCTACATTCTATATCCTGAGTGGCACGAGGTCAGACCAGGTACACCCATATTTGTAGTGTTCCAAAATGTCAGAATTTACCGAGGCTGGTGTGATCTTAAAAGCCACAAGCTA
>NW_007193997.1:0-782 GCF_000164805.1 Carlito syrichta
CAGGCCATCCTTGTATCTAAGCCTTCCAGGTAGCTGGAACCACAGGCATGTGCCACCATACCCAGCTAATTTTTAAAAAAAACTTACAGTAGTGACGAGGTCTCGCTGAGTTACCAAGGCTGGTCTCGAACCAATGGAATCACGCAATCCTCTCACCTCCACCCCCCAAAGTACTGGGAGTAATTACAGGTGTAAGCCACTGCACCCGGTGTGAGTAGCCTTTGTAATACTGCATCCGGGTTCTGGCTGCAACACCCTCCTGCAATGCTTTGCTCCTTTTCCTAGGAAGGATTCAAGCTTTTCGGCTATATTGACTTCGACTTACACCCTTTCGATAGCAAAACCTTGTCTTTACCAAAAATAAAATAAATAAATATTCAGGCATGGGGTGATACATGCCTGTAGTCCCAGATACTTGGGAGGCTGAGGTGCCGAGGCGGAAGGGTCACCTGAGCCCATGAGGTAGAGGTGGTGGTGAGTTGAGATTGTGCCACCGCACTCAACCTGAACGACAGAGTGAGATGACCACTCTAAAAATAATTACTTCTACATTCTATATCCTGAGTGGCACGAGGTCAGACCAGGTACACCCATATTTGTAGTGTTCCAAAATGTCAGAATTTTACCGAGGCTGGTGTGATCTTAAAAGCCACAAGCTACACGGTGTTCCCGAGGAGACACGCTACTTCGTACTTCCCTTTTACCAGGTAGTAAGAGCGTCAGGCAGGCAGGCTCAAGCCACTCCTCCAGTCAGCCATATCACACACAGTAGATAGTAGTGC
>NW_007193998.1:0-859 GCF_000164805.1 Carlito syrichta
CCAAGTACTGGGAGTAATTACAGGTGTAAGCCACTGCACCCGGTGTGAGTAGCCTTTGTAATACTGCATCCGGGTTCTGGCTGCAACACCCTCCTGCAATGCTTTGCTCCTTTTCCTAGGAAGGATTCAAGTTTTTTGGCTATATTGACTTCGACTTACACCCTTTCGATAGCAAAACCTTGTCTTTACAAAAAATAAAATAAATAAATATTCAGGCATGGGGTGGTACATGCCTGTAGTCCCAGATACTTGGGAGGCTGAGGTGCTGAGGCGGAAGGGTCACCTTAGCCCATGAGGTAGAGGTGGTGGTGAGTTGAGATTGTGCCACCGCACTCAATCTGAACGACAGAGTGAGATGACCACTCTAAAAATAATTACTTCTACATTCTATATCCTGAGTGGCACGAGGTCAGACCAGGTACACCCATATTTGTAGTGTTCCAAAATGTCAGAATTTTACCGAGGCTGGTGTGATCTTAAAAGCCACAAGCTACACGGTGTTCCCGAGGAGACAACGCTACTTCGTACTTCCCTTTTACCAGGTAGTAAGAGCGTCAGGCAGGCAGGCTCAAGCCACTCCTCCAGTCCAGCCAATATCACACACAGTAGATAGTAGTGCACTTAACCAATATATAAAAATCACAGATTAAACATTCCATGTCAAAGTAACGTCGGATGTCAACCGAAAATGGAAAGGAGAAAGGGTTAGCGAACCAGGTTAGGGAGAGCCAAGGTGAGGAGGAGTTTTCCCGTGCCGGCTTGGATGGCACATCCACATCTTGCAAGAATATGGGCAGAGTCTCTGGTGAAGATGACAGGAGCTTTTCGTGGGGACAGCAAAATGGTGTCCGTTCAAGTG
>NW_007193999.1:0-913 GCF_000164805.1 Carlito syrichta
GGATTGCTTGAACACTGGAGTTGAGACCAACAAAGGCAACATAACAAAACATTATGCCTACAAAAAATAAATAAATTTAGCTGGACATGGTGGCACTGGACTGTAGTCCCATCGACTTAGGGGACTGAGGCAGAAGGATCACCTGAGCCCAAAATATTAAGGCTTTAGTGAGCCATGATCATACCACTGCACTTGCCTGGGTAACAGAGTGACATTTTTTTACCCAAATTAATTAATTAATTAATAAAATTGAAGAAAGCATAAAAAATGAAAAGGTATCTCATGTTCACAGATTGTAATAATTTATATTGTTGAAATGACCATACTACCCAAAGCAATCAACAGATTTAATGTAATTCTGTCAAATTACTAATTCCATTTTTCACAGAAATTAAAACTCATCTTATTTGTATGGACTACAAAATATCTCAAATAGCCAAAACAATTTTGAGAAAACTCCAAGATGGATATAATATGGTATCACACTACCTGATTTCAAACTATATTACAAATCTACAGTAATCAAAACAGCTTGGTACTGGCATAAAAACATACATCTGCAACAACAAAACAGAATAAAAAATTGAAATATGTACCCATATATATAAGAAAGTGATTGCCAACAAATGTGTTAAGAACACACATTGAGAAAAGAATAATCATCAATACATGGTGCCTTAAAAACTAAATATTCATGCATAAAATGAAAACAATAAACCTCTATCTGTTACAAGAAACAAAACAAACTCAATTCAGATTAACGACTTTAATATAAAACTCAAAATATAGAACTACTAGCAAAAATCATAGGGGAAACACTTCAGAACAGTGGTCTGGGAAAATACATTATGAATAAGACCTCAAAAGCACAGGTACAAAAGCAAAATTTAAAATGGGATATATCAAACTAAAA